>NW_017306803.1:48615-57354 GCF_000935625.1 Nanorana parkeri
AAAAAAAAAAAAAACACATTTACACTGTAATGGTAAAGTAAAATGAAAAAAAGTTAACTGTCAAGTTGCACTAACAATCCATTATTGTAAATCTCTTCAAACACGGAGCTAATATGGACTTCTCGCTTCTTTTGCAGGAGAAAGATTACATACAAGAAAGCATAACTTTCTGCTTCATGTCCCTCCTCCTTGCATAAGGACCCAGTGGTCTTTTGCATCCACCAAAGAATATTTAGAGAAACCTCATATTGCAAATCTCACACTCGTGAAGCTCCTGTCTGACTCGGCTTTGTGTGTGGCTACATTTCTCATCATTGGCATCAATGGATGGGCTGAGAAACCGTTTGCCTTCAGGTGTGCAATACAAAAAGTGAACAAAATGAAATGTACTTACCAGGAGGGGGTGGGAATCCTGGAAATTGTGGAGGAGGTATCCCCGGAGGAAGGGTAGGAATCCCCATTGGGGGTCGGTTCAGATGAGGTGGATAAGACATGACTGCAATAGCAACCTATTCAAAAGTGAAAAATACATTAATATTTACAATTATTCTATATATTTATGCTAAGCGTTTCTAAAGGTGCCTCTGTTGTCATTTTGAACAGATGTGGAAAGGTCCGCTTTAATAAAAAATACATTCCTGGAGTTCTGATTTAACCCTTGCAGTGCAGATGTCACCCCACTGGAAGGGTAATTGTGATTTTACCAGAGGACTTCTTTCACTTTATTGAAGTGCCACCAAATGACTGGTCATTCATTTCTACACATTGCAGTTGAGCTGCAGTGACTTCAGAGGAGTTGCTGTGAGTTACAAAAAAATGCAGCAGGCTGTCTATTTCACACAAGGCACTAACGCATCTCAAGGCAGCGTTGTGATAATCTGCCCAGAGCAACTGTGAACTGGTGTAAATGAGCCCTTCACTCTGCCTTTCTATAGGAGGGGGCTGGGGAGTCATGTTAACCATAATTAATCCTGTGCGTACTGTGCTGGAAGACCTCAGATCTGCACTCTGTCCTAGCAAAGGGTTAAAGTCTAAGTTTAGTTTTCTAACCCTCATTATGGATGTAACAAAACACGGTCACATCACAACCCAGACCCCCTTTACCTAAATCACGAGGTTGTTCTGCCCGCAAGGCAGATTGGCTAGGAATTAGGCAGCCTGGCTTCCTGACCAATCAGGAAGCTAGGCGGAACGGCATGACCCGCCTCCTGGCTTTCTGATTGGTCACAAAACCAGGCTACCACGCATTGTCGCGAGGGAAGTAAAGAGAACACCGGCTCGACTTCCTGATAATCCGAGCCCACAGATGCCTGTATTGGCGAGTACTGAAAAAAAATATCGGTACTCGATACCAAAACACTGGTATCGGTAGATCCCTACTAGTAAGGTAAACATCTTTATATTGTTTTAGGTCAAATGAGGGGAATTGATCAAAACTGGAGCAGTTGTCCATAGTAACCAATCAGCGTCTATCTTCAGTTTGTTCATTTAAGCTTTGTAGATGAAAGAAAGAAGCTGGATTGGTTACTATTAGTTACATAGATATCCGCTCAAGGATTAATTAATTCCCACCATGTGTGTCAATAGGAACACAAAGTGTAATTGGGAGTTATCGAATCTGGCTGGAAAAGAGGAAACACTTCACAGAGATTTCTCCCTATACATGAGCTGATCATCAGCACAAAGCGCGGCCTGCCCATGCATACAAAGATAGATGGGGCCCCCCTATGAAACGGGGCCCCCAGGAGCAAGGACTTCCCGCCATCCCCCACGCAGGTAAAGAACAGGCCGGTAGAGGCCCTTCCTCTCACAGAGGTAGCCGGGAAGGATACACATCCCTGCATTCCGTACATGGCTAGGAAGACAATGCGGGACAACCGCCTCCTCCAGACCACACTGAACCCTACCACCCCCCGTATGCGGGCACACTGCGGCCGCCTCACTCACCTACCCCGGCTAGGATGGGGCCGCCTGACTGAAAACAGGACTAAGCGCTTCTTCTCAGCCCTGAAGCTGCACGGGTCGCCGGTGGGGGGGGTGCTCCGCGTCTTATTCGTTCCGGGATTCGATCGGTAGCTTTGCCTGAGAGGGGGGTCTCCGCTCCACGAGTAGGCCGCACTCACGCCGCAGCCCTGCTCGCGAGGCCCAGCATGCAACGCGCACAAGAGGAAGGGAGAGCGCGTGAGCACTGAATGGGGCGGGGCTACTGGGGCTCCATCTTGGTAGAGGACACGAAGGGAGAGCGAGTGAGCGCTGACGGGGGCGGGGGCTATCGGGGAGCCATATTGGTAGAGGAGATAAATGAGAGCGACTGGGCGCTGACTGAGGCGGAGTTACAGGACCGCCAGCTAGCTAGGTTAAGGAGAAGAAAGGAACAATGAAAAGATTATTATAGGGAACAGGGGCCCTTGTTCAATCTGGTACAATAAACAGTGTCTGCAACAACCAATAATTCTTCTTTGGTCTGTTTTAATTTAGAAAAGTTTAGTTTGTTATTACAGGCTAGAGCACTTCATTGACATTGCCTAGCTCCAAAGGTTCTCTATACTTAGAACAGCCTTTCTCAGCCTTTTTACCCCAGAGAAATCTATAAAATAATTATCTGGTCTCAGGGAACCCCTGCTAAAACGTATGCATTGGGGTCATTAGTAAGAGAGCCACCCTTATAGTGGTGATCATTGAGAAGAATGCCCCCTCCCCCCTTACAGTGGTGATCATTGAGAACACCTGCTTACAGAAGAACGCCCCGCTTACTGTGGTGATCCTTGAGAAGAACGCCGACCCTTACAGTGGTGATCATTGGGAAGAACGCCCCCCCCCCCTTACAGTGGTGATCATTGAGAAGAATGCCCCCTTACAGTGGTGATCATTGAAAATAATGCCCCCCTTACAGTGGTGATCATTGAGAAGAATGCCCCCTTACAGTGGTGATCATTGAAAATAATGCCCCCCTTACAGTGGTGATCATTGAGAAGAATGCCCCCTTACAGTGGTGATCATTGAAAATAATGCCCCCCTTACAGTGGTGATCATTGAGAAGAATGCCCCCTTACAGTGGTGATCATTGAAAATAATGCCCCCCTTACAGTGGTGATCATTGAGAAGAATGCCCCCTTACAGTGGTGATCATTGAAAATAATGCCCCCCTTACAGTGGTGATCATTGAGAAGAATGCCCCCTTACAGTGGTGATCATTGAAAATAATGCCCCCCTTACAGTGGTGATCATTGAAAAGAATGCCCCCCTTACAGTGGTGATCATTGAGAAAAACGCCTGCTTACAGTGGTGATCCTTGGGAAGAATTCCCCCCTACAGTGGTGATCATTGAGAAGAATGCCCGCTTACAGTGGTGATCATTGAAAATAATGCCCCCCTTACAGTGGTGATCATTGAGAAGAATGCCCCCTTACAGTGGTGATCATTGAGAAGAACGCCCCGGTTACTGTGGTGATCATTGAGAAGAAGGCCCCCCTTACGGTGGTGATCATTTAGAAGAATGCCCACTTACAGTGGTGATCATTGAAAAGAATGCCCCCCTTACAGTGGAGATCATTGAGAAGAACGCCCCCCTTACAGTGGAGATCATTGAGAAGAACGCCCCCCTTACAGTGGTGATCATTGAGAAGAACGCCCCCCTTACAGTGGTGATCATTGAGAAGAATGCCCCTCTTACAGTGGTGATCAATGAGAAGAACGCTCGCTTACAGTGGTTATCATTGGGAAGAATGCCCCCCTTACAGTGATTAACATTGGGAAGAATGGCCCCCTTACAGTGGTTAACATTGGGAAGAATTTTTACCCCAGAGAAATCTATAAAATAATTATCTGGTCTCAGGGAACCCCTGCTAAAACGTATGCATTGGGGTCATTGGTAAGAGAGCCACCCTTACAGTGGTTATCATTGAGAAGAATGCCCCCCTTACAGTGATTAACATTGGGAAGAATTTTTACCCCAGAGAAATCTATAAAATAATTATCTGGTCTCAGGGAACCCCTGCTAAAACGTATGCATTGGGGTCATTGGTAAGAGAGCCACCCTTACAGTGGTTATCATTGAGAAGAATGCCCCCCTTACGGTGGTTATCATTGAGAATATCCCCCCTTACAGTGGTGATCATTGAGACGAATGCCCCCTTTACAGTGGTGATTATTGGGAAAACTGTCCCCCATAGAGTGGTTATCATTGGGAAGAATTCCCTCTTTACAGTGGTGATCATTGAGAAGAATGCCCCCCCTTACAGTGGTGATCATTGGGAAGAATGCCCCCCTTACAGTGGTGATCATTGGGAAGACTGCCCCCCTTACGGTGGTGGTCATTGGGAAGAATGCCACCTTACAGTGATGGTCAGTGGATGCATGTCCTCTTTACAGTGGTGGTCATTGGGAAAAATGTCGCCCTAACAGTGGTGGTCAGTGGGAAGAATGTCCTTTTTACAGTGAAGGTTGGAATGGCAGCGTTTCAGACGGCTAAAAAGATAATTGTAGTCGTGCCGATTCCTCTGCCAAGTGGTTTTGCCCCCTGGAACAATGCAAGCACAATCAGATTGGAGGTTACTCCACCACATTTCAAGGAGCCCCCCAACAGCCACTGGAGGAACCCTGGATGAGAATGGCTAACTTAGAATCTTGACTCTGTACTAGGCATTATATGAGATACTATAAGCTGCCATCACTTACCTTCTCAATTGTACCACCATGCTGTCTAAACATTCCTTGCACTAAGGAACTGGATCCCCAAGCTAGCAAATGTTATGAAAGTTATCTGGTGGAGTAAATATAAGATATCATAGAATATAGACTTCAATGGAGTGTATACAATGATTGAACCAGTGGAAATACTGATTTATAGGAGGTGGATCAAAGTAAATAGTATGATTTGACATAGAAGCACAAGATGACACAGAAAATATAGGTACAAGTTTATAAAACGTTTGCAGAGCTTTTTGCTCTACGAACATCTACACTGTAGATTTGCAGTGCATTATGGCCACTAGATTCTCTTTTCAATCTTTCCCTCTCTACTGGAATCTTTCCTACCCCACTCAAACATGCACTAGTCACCCCAATACCCAAAAAACCTTCACTGGACCCTACCAACATCAATAATTTCAGACCTATCTCCTTACTCCCATTCACCTCTAAACTCCTAGAACGCCTCATCTACAACCGCCTGAGTTGCCACCTCGCTAATAACAATATAATAATAATAGATGGAGCCAAGAAGCACAGGAATTTCCTACGCTCCTTGACTCCATCTAGTGGCCATAATGCATTTTTAATCTACAACATAGCTGTTTGCTAGGCAAAATGCTCTGCAAACATTTCCTGAATAGAACCTTTGGTGTCCTTTAGCAGGTGAATTATGCTGACTGTTGGGGGCAGTGTTTTTAGTACCTGCCTAAAAATCAGGAACTTAAAGTGACCCTAAACTCAGGAGTTACATTTCTAAAAATGCAGTCAATTACCTTAACTGTTAACAAAAATGTATCTTATTTGTGTATCACTCGGCTGTAGATCCTCAAACCATCTCTGAATTGGAGAAGGAGCTACTTTTTTCCCCATGGTCCCTGTGTGGGTAGTGGAGTAGTCACCACTCCAAGCTCGCTCCCGTGGTGGACCACAAGCTCACATTTCGTTTACTAATTTGTATTGAGATTGTAGTCTGGAGTGAGCTTGGAGTGGTGGCTACTTTATAACACACACAGGGACCATGGGGTACAAAACTAGCCCCCCTCCAGAAGGAAGGACGGTGTCTGCACCAATTCAGAGATGATTTGAGGATCTACAGACAAGTGATACACAAATAAGGTACATTTTGTAAATAGTTAAGGTACTTGAATGTATTTCTGAGATTTAACTCCTAAATTTAGTGTCACTTTAAGCTAGGCTATATACACCGAGTGGCCAGATTATTATGATCACCACATCAGTACTTAGTTGGGCCACAAGATGATTTCGTTGGGCCGTCCCAATAAGGAAGCCGGGCACCCTGTAATGTATTCCTCGCCACCAAGCTTCCTTATTAGCCAGGAAGCCGGTTGGCGTGTAATGACTCAACCGCTCGGCTTCTCAACTAGCCTTGAAGCCGTCGATGTGACGAGGAAGCATGGAGCTGGCTTTCTGGGCAACCAGGAAGCCAGGAGGTGGGTAAGTAGTATTGGTGCATCCTTAGCGCTGACCACTGGGGAAGCAGGTAGGTAAAAGTGTTTTACTCTGATCCCCTAGGACATAAACAGGCACTAGACCTTCACACACAAACTATCAGACATCTTGTAGTGGCCGTGCGCTGCATACTTTTTTACTGCAGTGCATGGTATTGGGCTACTTCACATTGTGATGTGACGCGTGGTCACTGGGAGGAACATTGGGGTGCCATTCAAATGGCAATGCACGTAGCACACAGCAAAGCATGCTAGGCGCACTGTGCGATTGGCACAACTCTATGGCGTGAACGGCCCCCTAAAAGTAGTTTCTGCTTAGTTTGAATTGATCTTATTCTATAGAAAACCCAAAAGTCAGTGAAATATATATATATATATACATATATATACACTGAGTGGCCAGATTATTATGACCACCTGACGTTTGTAGGCAAATTAGCTATAATTTCGCACTGAAGTTGCTAGAGGGCCAGACCATTATAAGTAGGGAAGCAGGTTGTTTACCACGACAGTAGAAGTGATTTTTTTCTGAAGATACAGGTAAACAACGCAATTTAACAGCCTTTGAACGTGGGATGATTGTTGGCGCTCGGAGCCATGGAGCGAGTATCAGCAAAACAGCAGAATTCGCTAAATGTTCAAGAGCAGCTGTTGTTAAAGTGTTTAAAGACTGGACTGTCAGCCGAAAATCTGGGTCTGAACGTGTGTATATACTGATTTGTATTTTACAACATTAAAAAGACTACAATAGAATACGATGAAACAAATATGGCAGTCAAATATGTCCGCGTTCCCACCAACCCTGGCAGGAAACAAGCTGACGCTGCCTGAACCTGACACAATGTACAATGTCTACATAAGAGCAATGGAAACCCAACAGTCGTAACCGATTACATGAAGACACCACTTAGAACAATGCACACCACATACACCACATACGGAAGGGAGTTCACAATCAATGACGAATTTTCACCAAACGACAACTATTGGTCGATGGAAACTAACACTCCCATAGTCCTCCGCTCTCCGCGCAGCATGATGGGAAATGAAGTCCTGCGTGAGCGAATATCCAACCAAGAAAGAACAGAGCGGAACTTCAATTCCCGGAGATCTCCGGACACGCCCCCGTGTGACGACATGTGTTTAATTCTGTCACGGTAAATAAGCTCGAAGTTCAGAGAGATCAGCTGATTCGGGGTGTCAGGGGGGTGACCTGACCTGGGAGCAGCTGCCAGCCCCCACTTCATGACGGTCTCCGTTCACCTCCCGGTAACGTTGTGCCAGTTGTAGGGGGGGAGCTTTGGCCCATGTCTAGGAGGACCTTGTCTGGGATTCCTGAGTCACTGCCGGCTCCCGTTGTAAACAATAGCTGTGTGCAGTGACTCCTTCATCTAGGGATCATATGTTGGGGGTCTAACTGCTGGGTCTTTGCTCAACCCGTTAGGGGGTGCAGAACTCCAGGGCTTCCCCTCTTCTAGGCCTATGCTGCAGAGCCTGCCCTTCCCTGCTTCTCTTTATTTACAGCAGCTCAAGCTGGCTGTTTCCACTGGATCTTCTGTTGACAATAATATTTTGTTACATGAACATATGATCTGTATTTAGGTGGAGCTGGATTCTCACCTCTGATCTGCTTGTCCAGTTGGGTGTATGACCCCCGGAAAAACTCTGAGTACTTGAAGAAGTGTTCCCAAAAAAGATCCTGGGTGTCTGGAGCAAGACCCTGCAAGGATTCCTGTTTGTGAAACCATCACTAGGACAGTCGTGAGCATGTTGTTGACGTATCTCAAGAAGATCTCCGTTTGATTGTTTTCCTTAGTTATTGGAGGTGACTACAGAAGATTCTGGTACATCCCACACTCCTCTATAGCAGTCCTTATTGTCATACTGTGGACCATATGATTTTTAACACTTTAGCAAAGGTTTTCTGAAAGACTTCTTTTTGTTTTTCTTGTTGTTTTTTATTTTCCTTTGTGTCAAAAGCACATTGCTGTAACTGGAGTCCAATGAACACATTGATAGTATAGTGGATGTCAAAAGTGATCTCTCACTTGATGCTAGCCGGACTGCCATCCCCTTTCCTTTTTTATTAATGCAGTTTACTTATTCGGTGCTTTTTGTTTTTATCTCACTGCTAATGCTTTCAAAACTGGAACACTTATTTACCAGCAAGATATGAAATAATAATTAGGTGATTATTCTTCTGGTAACACTGGACCTACTGCCCGATGACACATCAGCTGTCATAGCAGGAAATCGCATCTCAGGTGTCACGATCGATGCCTTGTTTTTGTCACGTGTCATTTTAATCCTCTGTGTGTTTTTTGTTTTGGTTTTTTTTAATGAAACCCATTTTTGTTCACTCTTAAGCTTTATCTGCCCTGTTGTAGTGAATTGTTCATCCCCCAGTTTTTTTTACTTCTGCGATAGCAGTTTTAACAGCTTTTTTTCTTTTTTATAGGGGCATTTGATAATGTTAATGCTGGTTTATATATCCAGTCTACACTAGTGTAGCTGTCTTACCATTTTCATAAGTTCTTGCTTTTCTTTTCCTATTTTTTTTATTAAGTTATTTCAGATT
>NW_017306803.1:57398-60800 GCF_000935625.1 Nanorana parkeri
ACTTTCTTTCTTCATATCTGGGCATAGTCCTTATTAGCCGTCTGAATTCACCTGTGCTTTTAGCAAATAGATAGAAGATGAGCACCCAGGGGGCAACGGTTGAAAAATCTGTTGTATCTGGATTGACATGCCAAGAAAATTTTGCCTGTTCTGGCAACAATGAAGCTGTCTTTGAATGTGATGAGTGTAATACCTTACAGTGTCAGCGGTGTGAGGAAGCTTTGCACAAACAAGAGAAACTGCAAAATCATGAACGAAACCGCATAGGACCTGGCTATGTCCCGTTCTGCTCCTCTTGTAAAGGAGCGAATACTATGCACGGCAGCACAAACGTCACCAGGCAGCGGGCAGTTGTGAGGTGTGCCTCTTGTAAAATTGACCTCTGTGCCGACTGTCAAAAACGTACTCATTCAGGAGGGAACAAGAGAAAGCATCCATTAACCTACTACCAAACCATGAACTCCCCGGAACCTCAAGAAGGAGCAAAGACTGATGAGGAAACAAGGAGAAAGAGGATGACGGAGAAAGTGGTCAGTTTTCTTCTCGTGGATGAGACCGAACAAATTCAGGTAACGTTCAACCTTTTTTATAGATTATGCCATTTAATCTTGCGTCTTATTCAAAGAAAATGTTCTTTGTTGCTGTTTCCTAAGAGTGGCAATACAGAAAAAATTATGTTTTCCAGCCACATAGTATTGATAGTGAATTAAAGAAGAACTCTGGCCAACATTTTTTTTTTTTTTTTTTAAATTCATGGCACTGGGGTTACCTCCGCACTGCAAGGGTTAACTGCTCGTTTGTTTCTAGGGACTAAAATAAAAAAAGTTATACTCTCCTAAAGGTGGCCATACACTCTACAACCATCGCAAGACTTTAGTCTTGCGATGGTTGTAAAGGGATTAAAAAAACGTACGATCTGCCTATCTTGGACAGGCAGATCGCACCCTCGATCATCGCAAGCCCGCCCTCCTGAGGGGTGGGCTTCCGATGACCGCAATGCTGAACGGGCAGTGTGCGCGTGTGCACACCGGCCCGTTCAGCATTTATCTTCCGAGCACCGTTCTAACCAGCCGAGAATCGTACGATTCCCGGCTGGTTTTCGAACATGCTGGTTCGACAGAAGACGTGCGACCGTACAGTAGAAACGGTCGCACGTCTCCGTTCACACTGCTCGATTATCGTACGAAAACCCGATCGCATACGATTATCGTACGATAATCGTGCAGTGTATGGGCACCTTTACCCTCATTGCTGGCCAGCTGTAAGACCGCTCCCTCCAGACACGCTTCACTCTGATGCAGAGAAGTGTAAGGATCCTTGAGTCCTCATGTTGTATGCACCGTGGATGAGATGTGAGGATGCCGAGGGACTTGCCATCACTGCAGCGTAGTAAGATGGAGCGCTGTCGCAGCCGGCCAGCTCCCAGGTTTGGATGTATATATCTTTTTTGTTTTAGTCCCTAGATGCAAACAAGCAGTTAACCCTTGTAGTAGGGCCTTGTAGGCCCACTGCAAGGGTAAGTAAAAATGATGTAAAAATGTTGCTTGGATTTCTGCTTTAAGTGATATTAAAGTCAAAACTAACAAATTAAATCCAAACGCCAGCTAATACTCTTTAAGCAGTTACAGCAACAATTCTTTATTTTTAGTTTTTTTTCCTTTTGGGATAAAGGTTTTACATAAATGAATAAAGTGACCATTGTATGCACCCCTGTCAGTGTTAAATGGTTTCTCTCAACCCTCTTTTTGCCATTTCTGCTGGACAGTTTGGTCTGTTAAAGGAGTTTAAAAGTAAAAAACCTACTGGCCCGATTACCAGGTGAAAATAAAGGAAGAAAATAATACTAATGCATTAGGGATTGATTGGCTGTGGTAAATTACATTTTTTATTTTTGGTTTAGATATTCTCTAAAGAAATACTGTGCTGGACAATGTCTATTTGATCCGGATTCATTTCTGAAAAGAATGAGTGTGTAATAGTATTTTTGAGCTTAAAAGAGAACTATGGAGTAAGTGTTTTTCCCCATAGTTCTCTTTAGGGTCACGGGAGGACATTTACTAGCCTCCTCCCGTGACCCACAGCTCAGTACATCGCGAGCTATTGCCCGCGATATACTGAGAGCGCCGCAGCCGAGACGGATCCCAACAATACTGTCGAAATCCATCCAGCTGCTTGAGTGACAGCTGGCTCTGCCTATCCAGAGGCAGAGCCAGCTGTGCCCACCCCTCCCCGTTCATTCCTTCACTCAGCTCTGGAGGATCGGAGAGGGGGATCCCTGCAGGGAGCGGTGACTGGCAGTCACTGCTCCCTGCAGGGAGACGATCAAGAAGTGAGCAGATCAGCTGGATGTTTCTGCTCTCTTCCCGATCCATAGAGCTAACCTGTGACAGCTTCTTTGTCACAGATCGCTCTAACTAGGAGGATGAGTGGAAATCACTCGCCTCATAGTTCTCCTTTTTAATATTTTTACCTTTTTTCCTTGTCATGATATGGAGTCATGTCATCTTTTATTCCTTCTTATTCCTCCATAAGATATACTGTATAGTCTGCTTTTGTTTACATTGAAATGAAGGAGAAATGCAAGGGAGAGCACTTCGGTGTCAACAGGGCCTAGAGACTCATTAGAATAAATACTGACCACTAAGGCACATGCTTCAGTACTCTCCTGGGTTTAGTAGCGATTCCTGATGGCAAGGATAGTGAGAACATCAGGATGTACAGCCGTTGCAGCCTCCAAACACTACACTTGGGGCCCTACTTATTTTTACAACACTTTTACCCAAGATTCAAATTTTTTGTGAAAATGCGTGTATCCTGCGTGAAAATTGTGTGAAAACCATTCATAAATAGACTTCTTAGTGCTGACACCGGGTTGGTTGCCTCCATTCGCATTCTCTACTCTTTGCCTTTAGGGTGTCCTTGGGCGGTGCAAGGAATGCCTGCCATTTGCCTATGTGTCAAAACATAAATTTGTCCTTGATAAAAAAAATACTACAGTAGGTTGGCATCCCTCAGTGTTACATGTAGTACTCAAAATGAAGGTTGTTGTAAAAGTGGAAAACTGTTTTAAATGGATTAATCTTTTTTTAAAAATGTTATATTCCCCCCTCCCCCCCACCCCCCCCCTTATAACAAGACCTAAATTTAACAAACTGTCCCAAAGAATTCTGGCATTCTGCTGAATTCTAATGTTATGTTTGAAATACTGGTGGCACAATGTTAAATATTGGGGCCTATAGCATCCGACTGCTGATCTTTGAAAGCATTGCTGTTGATGTTAACATCATTGTGATGAGCAGACTAGAGCTGCAGCTAACGATTATTTTCAAAATCGATTAGTTAGCCGATTATTAAGTTCGATTAATCGGTTAATCGGATAAACAATACAAAAAAAAAAAAAAA
>NW_017306803.1:60902-112713 GCF_000935625.1 Nanorana parkeri
GGAGCCGTGAACAGGGCCAACTGATCGGAAGCCGATTAATCGATTATTGAAAAAGTTGACAACTTTTTCAATAATCGATTATAATCGATTATGTCGATTAGTTGTTGCAGCCCTAGAGCAGACACAGGTAGTGCCAAGGAAGGGCTCTATAGTGGGTAATAGTGAGCGCTTCTCAGAAAACAATTTATTGAAATATTTCTGTTTGACTATGTGACGGTTATTTCTTTTTAACTAGACACTTGAGTTACTACTACTGCTGAATTCATGCAGGGTGAGTATCCCGTGGGGCCTCTGCAATGCGACTGAGGGTGTGCAAATGTCTCGCCCATCATTCCCACGCTATAGGCAGCCTAACAAGATCGTAAATTTCCTGATAACTTGAGTTACTACTTCTGCTGAATTCATACATATGGTTAAGTCAGGGAGCAGGGGCGTAGATAAGGGGGGGGATAGGGGGGTTCAAATCCCCCCCCCCCCCCCCAAGAGGAAGACCAGAATAAGAGATATCATTTAAGGTAAGTACTAACATTTACACTGGAGCAATTTTTAAAAATGTTTATTTTTTATCCAATTAACCGATTAATCGAACTTAATAATCGGCTAACCGATTTTGAAAATAATCGTTAGCTGCAGCTCTAGTCCAATCGATGATCGAAGTCACCAGCACTCACTTGTACTGTGCAAGAAGCATAAGCACTTTTACTGATGTGTCATATAGCCAACGTTTCGGGATCCCTTCCTCAGGGCGACATAGTGACCTATGTCGCCCTGAGGAAGGGACCCTGCATGGCGCCAAAACGTTGGCTCTGTGCTGGCGACTTGTATCATCGATCATACCTCCCTCTTCACACTCAAATCAGAAAAGCCATTAGACCTCTAATGCCTCATAACAGTCATGGCAAAGCTCACCATTGAAATCTCCAAGACCTATAAGGAACTGTTAGCAGTTTTCACTCCCAGTCATCTACTTAAAACTGTTTTTGTGTGGGTTGTCTCATTAAAATACATTTGTATGCCTTTTAAATAAATTTGCAAATCTGTCAAGTATTCCCCTGATTACTGAGGTCTTCATGCAATGCTGCGGAATTTCCAATGTTCTTAAAATTGTCTATTATAAATTTACATGTATTTGTTTGTTACTGTGCATTGAAATTAATATATGTAACACCTTTTTTAGTGGCGTGTTTTTAGTACTTTTAACATGGTTTTTCTTAAATTTTTAGGTGGAGAATGAACATGAGTTTGTGAAAAAACTGGATTGCAGCACAGAAGATCTGCTGAAAGTTGTGTCAGTATTTGGAAACACCGGTGACGGGAAATCACACACTCTTAACCATACGTTTTTCTATGGGCGTGAAGTTTTTAAGACTTCCCCAGCTCAGGAGTCATGCACAGTTGGTGTTTGGGCAGCATTTGATCCCGTCCATAAGGTT
Source organism: Nanorana parkeri (assembly GCF_000935625.1). Lineage (NCBI taxonomy): Eukaryota > Metazoa > Chordata > Amphibia > Anura > Dicroglossidae > Nanorana > Nanorana parkeri. The sequence goes on from NW_017306803.1 coordinate 62,336, forward strand.
GTAGTTATTGACACGGAAGGACTGCTCGGAGCCACTGTCAACCTGAGTCAGAGGACACGATTACTGCTCAAAGTGTTAGCCATTTCTGATCTAGTTGTCTATAGAACTCATGCTGATCGTTTACACAATGACCTGTTCAAGTTTCTTGGTGATGCCTCGGAAGCCTACTTGAAACATTTTACTAAAGAGCTGAAAGCCACTACAGCACGTTGTGGTTTAGATGTGCCTCTATCCACACTGGGTCCTGGAGTCATTATCTTTCATGAGACAATACATACAAAGCTGCTTGGTTCAGGTAAGCTGTTAAGATGACATTTCACTTGATAATATACCCAGCGGGACACAAACAACACTAATAACTTGACAAAAGGTCTAACCCTGAAAAAAACAAAACATTTTATGTATCTCTCTGAACCTATTGTTTAGCGGCCTTTAAAGCATCATCTTGGTGCCAGTAATTTAACAAATTGATAACTAATATTTAATGGGGAAGGCCCTGATAGGTGCTCTTTAGAAGAAAGTCCTGCAGTATAGAAAAGGTTTACAAGTAGGGATTCTGCAAATGCTTCATGGTGATGCCCTTTTGTTTTGTTTTTTTCTGGGAGGCTTCCTACTCTGACATTTGATCACCAGAGTGTTTGTTTTTCTTGGTTGTTAGAGCCTGCCTAGCATATATAGTTACCAGGGGTAGGAGCCCTCAAGGCAGTTTAAATTAGTCAAGTATGTCACCAGCACACCATGGTTAAATCTTCAAGAAGTGATCATTTTATTGATGCACACACATCTTGTCGCATGGCAATGTTTCTAAGCCACTCAGGGGCCCTTCATCAAGCCTGATGAAGGGACCCTGAGTGGCCCTGAAAGTTGCTATGTGACAAGATGTGTGTGCATCAATAAAATGATCACTTCTTGAAGATTTAATCACGGTGTGCTGGTGACATACTTGACAACTTGAATCTGAAGCGGCGCCATCCGCAGTCACTACATAACCCACCGCAAGGGCCATACAATTAAGGAGTGCGGTAGTACTCACCTACTCAAAGCAGTTTACACACATTTTCATCACCTTCACATTAACATGGAAATAGTACATGTCTCGCTGGAAAAACATCTGTCTTTACCTCATCTGTTCTGAAGGTGAAGGCTTGTCTGACATACATGTTGCCTGTTCTTAAGGAATCGCCCCAATAGCTTTCAAGATGGTGGCCTTTCTGAGTAGAGGAATACTGATTCGAGGAGTCTCGCCTAGCGCTTGAATCTGGATCTTGCCTTGAGGACATTGGCAGCATCTATACTCAGACATTGTATTTTGCTTTGTAATTCTACACAGTGGTTGAGTTTTACAGCTCTTTCTTATAATACAAGTCTAGGAGTTGACTTACTTACTGAAAACAATGTATTCCTTTATATACCCTTTTTAGCTTTCCTCAACCATAATTATAAAAGAGAAAAAGTTGAACCTCCCATATGGTGGAAAATCTTTTAATTTCTATCACTAAATATATAATGCAACCTTGTAAAATGTGAAAGTCGCATAGAAATTACTTTAAGGTAAACACTTCTGTAACTCAGAATATATATTCATAGAAAATACACTACACTACACCACCAAGTGAACTGGTCATGTGACAGCTAATTATACTAGATTTCTATAAATACATGTAAACATCAGGATGTGACAAGACTTTTCTGTGATTTAATGACCTGCATTCCAGTGTGTTTCCATTACTCATATAACTCTCTATACAATGCTGAAATAATTGTTCTCCTATTGATCAACAAGGCTTCCAATCACATTATCAGTAAAGCTGTTCTTCTGCACCCTCCAGTCTCAGTCCATATAAAGAACTTACAGTCAAGTCATTAGAACAGACAAATGTAAACACCTACTGCAGACCGCAGGCATGATTTCAAAGGAAACTGAATCAAGGAGAAGAATTCTCATTTTGGGCTTCTTAGGAGGCATGCCTGCGGACTTCACCCAAGATTGTCACTCCCACTGAGAACTAGAATGCAATTAACTATAATTATGTATACTCTTTATACTGTATCTCATTACTCTCATATGACCGGTAGAGCTTTAACCTTTTAGGGCTCTAAATGGTTTCAATTATAAGTTTGAATTACCTGTTTGTAAATGTTTCCTGCATTCTCAGCATCATTTGTGAAGTGTCCATCTGATAGAGATGAGCATAAATAGAAAACCTGTGCCCAGATCACTTTTTCCTAGGTTTTTCTGGCCCACGAATCGTTTTTTGCTGCTTTACCTTTTCTTGCCCCACACTTCACAAACATATAGGCTGCCATCCCCTTGGTTGGAGAGCAGCAAGTATGTGTTACCCTTGGCCTTCAGGTACCAAACCATATGCTGGTACCTGAAGAGTTATAGAGAAGGTGAAAAAATGGTGTAGGTAAGTTGCCACCTCTGCCTCCAGGGTCCTCTTGAAATCCTTCTCACCCTACATGAGTAAACCTTCAAAAAAAACAAAAAACAAATTGCATATACCAAATTGTACAACTACCCAGTTCTAATGCCTGTACCAAATCCTGAGACTCCATAGGTGCTGAAAAGGCCTAGACTGATGTGTGTGTTTTTTTTTCTTTCTAACCCTTCAACTTAAATCAACCTTCTTTGTGTATATGAGCTGGTATCCGCATAAAGAGAGGCCCACAGGTCACAGTGTCTGCAAGTACTACCTTATACTCCCAAATATATTTTGTAATGTCAACAGTCTCAGTATATTCTCAGTGTTTGTCCTTTTTTTTTTTTCTTTTTTGTAATTTTGATATTGCTTTTGTTATAGAGAAGGCTTCCGAAATACCAGAGAAAGTGATTCAAGATCGGTTCCGTAGACTTGGTCGCTTCCCAGAAGCCTTCAGCTCTATACATTACAAAGGGACACGTACCTACAACCCTCCTACAGATTTCTCAGGCTTAAGACGTGCTGTTGAGCAACAGCTGGAGAATAACACCACACGCTCCTCGCGCCACCCTGGTGTCATCTTTAAGGCTCTGAAGGTAATATAATTACCCGGATGTGCCATGGAAGTGTTTGGGAGAGGGACTTTTGAAATATGGTTTTCTTACTGTTTGACAAAAAAATTATCAAACTTTTTGATGTAAGATCATCCCTGATTCCGATGCTGAATTCATTATATTCAGCCTATTCAGATTTCATATTTACAAAGATAAGGTAAAATGAAAACCTATTCTGAGACGACTGTAAATGCACATTGTTCCAAAATCTGAACCTGTGCATAGACACAAAATTATCGTAATTGAATCCTGCTGATTTCTGATCTTTCACATATGGGCACTGGTGGTTACCACAAGCTGCCAATTTTGGGAGGGTGAGGCTGCAAACTTTTTCAATTGCTTTCATTCCCCCTGAGGTAGGCCAACACTAGAAGTATATGCTTTTGTCGTTTCCTCCCTACTGCAAAGGCATGGACATGCATGCTTATATGCCCAAAGCTGGCAAAAAGGGCATTTCCCAGTGGTCAAAACATTTCTGCTCATCCAACTGGCCTATTCAGTCCATGGCCACAAATATCGTTAATGATTGTTGCAAGATTGCCTTGTATATTGTTAAACCCTGAAGTCTTTTATTATAATATGTTGTTGCTTGTGAATTAATTTGATGTGGGTGGTATCATGACTTTTTCTTTTTAAGCCTTGTATGTTTTTGGTTTCCAGGCACTGAGTGATCGCTTTAGTGGTGAGATACCAGATGATCAAATGATACACAGCTGCTTCTTCCCTGATGAGTATTTCACCTGCTCTGCCCTGTGTCTAAGCTGTGGGTAAGTGCTCAATCATGTTTATAATTTCTTCCATGGAATGTTGATCCTTTTTCTTTCTGCAAGAGGGTTTTTTTGTTGTAACTTTTTTTTATAACCGTACTTTCCACAGGATTGAGATTGTGTGGTTTGTTTTTTGAAAAACATTTTTTATTTATTTTTTACTGTGTTAAACTGCCATTGAAATTTTATGGTGTGAAGATATAGTATATTGAATCCCAATATAATGTGTGCATTCCATGTCGTCAGGTGCAGGGTTGCCCTTATTCTTCATCTTCTGCATCGGGCTGTAGACAGGTTTCAATGGTGCTTATGTGTTGTAACATTGTGACTTTGTGAGCGCCGCTCCATGCAATAGTACACTGGGAGCCTAGGCTGCATGATGAGCTGAGATCAGGAAATGTGTCCTACACAGTCTGGGCTGACAGGAAGGGGTTGAGTGAAACTAGGCAGCACCCACTTTCAGAAAGGCTGAGCAGCGCTGTATAATGTATCTTATTTTACAATAGAATACAAAACCGTGCAAAATAGGAGGTGGGGGTTCCATAAATGAAATGCATTACTTACACATGCAACAAATTCAGGCACTTCTTAATAGCCACACTGACATTATGCCGCAATGACTGCAACTAATTCATAAGGAATTACCACCATATTGGAGACAAGGAAACTGTCAACAATGAAATATCATTTAATTGGCATTCAGGTAACTTTGGGGTAATTCGTGTTGGAACTTAGGAGTTGTAACCCCCAAAGTTGTTGCTGTTTGCTAGGATCTGAGGTTGGTGTCCTAACATCCAATGACGCTCAGCTGCACAGTGCCATTGGTTGTTAGGATGCTGGCAGCTAACAACCATTCAGATGTGGCTGCACAACCACATTGGTTGCTAGGATGCTGGCAGTTTCGGGGGCCTAGCAAACATCAACTTGGGGGGGTAGGGGGTTGTGCCTGCGGTTTTGACCGGACCACAGGTACAATGGGCTGTGCGATACCGTGCGGGCGATTGCATTGTGGCCGAGGGCGTGGCTATGGTGCCATTCACTTCAATAGCCCCCTCCTGCCCCACAAAACAAGTGAGCCGGACAGAATGCGATGCAGTGCGTTCCAGCCAGAATCGGACCAGAACGCACTGCATATGGTGTGAACTAACCCTGACATATATGGATTTGTTACATTCACCAACATATGTTGCATTGTGGGACAGAGTGTCTGTAAAGAGCAATAGAGCCCTTGCTCCCCTGTGTTTGGCTAGCAGAATTCTAGGCACTAATGCTTGCTGTAGTCTGTATCTGATGACCAGTTGAATTGGGATGTTTTCTAATAAAAAGTTAAAACAACAAACATTTTATTTAATCCATTCTTCACACCTCACAAAAACTAAATGTATATATTGGTAATATTAACCATGAATGTGTCTGGTCTTCACAACCTGACTGTGATGTCCTGTTATATAGAGCAGGGTGTAAAAACAGCATGAACCACTCCAAGGAAGTACTTCCACATGAAACTCCAAGACGCTGCAGATACTCCCACCAGTTTGACAACAGAGTGTTCACTTGTAAGGTAAGCAAAAGACAGACGAGAAAATTATAACTGCACTGTGCCCTAAAATTGGAAGAAGAGGACTGGTAATAGTGTTACTAATAGAAGGTATTGTACACCTGCATAGGTCATTGAATTTGTAAGCAGTAGGTTTAGTCTATTAAAAGTAAAACCAATCCTTCTTTTTGCACTGCAGTAAAGGAGCATAGGTATATTACAAGATGAGTAACTTATGTTTTTCTTTTTTCCTTTTAGGCTTGTTATGAAAGTGGGAGGGAAGTGAATGTAGTACCTAAAACCTCTGCTTCTACTGACTCCCCATGGCTGGGCCTTGCCAAGTATGCTTGGTCTGGGTAAGTGTTTTATTCATTGTTTCATTTCAAAAACATTCCTAATCTCTTAATTTAATAAGTCTTCTCAATAACAGAGTTGTCCCATGTTGCCTGTAGGTACGTGATAGAGTGCCCGAACTGCGGAGTGATCTACCGCAGCCGCCAGTACTGGTTTGGAAATCAGGACCCCGTGGACACTGTTGTGCGCACTGAAATACAGCACGTGTGGCCTGGGGTAAGAAGTTTAATCATTAACTTGTGTAGCACCCAGGAAAACTATTACAGTATTTCTACTGTAAAAGAAAAAAAAAAAGTTTTCTATTCATGTTTTTGTAAAATAATTAAAGAACATTAGTCTCCGATACCTGTGTTTGAACCCAATTCTCTTGCTCCTGCACATACAAGTTCCAAAGCTAGTGACATCGCTCACAAGGAAAATAAATGGGGGCAACTTCACAGCCAAAGAACTAGTATGTGGCTTGCCAATCGATGCGGCTTTCATCAGATGCCACTCAAAGTATTTCCTTCATGACAAATCTTCTTTAAGACATTATAACCTACCTGTAATTAGCGTCACTGCGATCCCATTCTGCCTGAATCTACTGCCCTAATCCTCAAACAAAGTGGACGTTTACACAGCGCGTAGAATTCTCCCTTTGCTCCCCACATAACAGCACTAGGGCTTGACATTTTGCTGCTTTTGAACCAAGTGTTAAATTGTAGGAAAGCAAATGAGAGAGAATTGTGTGCACCATACCAAGAAATATGGAGTTATTCTGAGAGATCTGTTGGGGTGAAAGTGCAGGGAAGTTAAGTACAGGCAGTTTATGTTACATGCTACAAAGCAGAGGTTCCTTTTTAAGATATTGGTAGTCCCTAAATATACAATCACTATAGCTGATAAGTAGGTCTGTGCTTTCAATTAATTGCTTTTCTTTTTAGGCTGATGGATTTCTAAAGGATAACAACAATGCTGCTCAGCGTCTTCTGGATGGTATGAATTTTATGGCCCAGTCTGTAACTGAAATGGGTATCGGTCCTACAAAAGCAGTCACATCTTGGTTAACTGATCAGATCGCCCCAGCCTACTGGAAGCCTAATTCCCAAATTCTGGTATGGTATTAATAATTTTCATATATGATGCATCAACTTCTGCTGCACGAATATACATGTGTTTATTGCTTGTGCAAATTCACTATGTCACTCTTGAAATTCTTTAATACTAATTATTTGTATAGGAATGCAGCAAGTGTAGAATCTCCTTTAAGGAAAATGACACCAAACATCACTGTCGAGCCTGCGGAGAGGGTTTTTGTGACAGCTGCTCATCCAAAAGCCGCCCAGTGCCTGAGCGAGGCTGGGGTCTGTCTCCAGTGCGTGTTTGTGATTGTTGCTATGACCTGAGAGGTACAGAAAATGGTAATTTTTTTTTCCACTATTAAAACTGTTGAAATTGAGGAGTAGATAATTGTTGACCCTGCAAATGTGGTCATCTGGATTATGAATTGATTGATTTGAGGTTCTGCCCTGAACTCCAGCAGCTTCAGGTTTTTGTCAAAGCAGAGATTATATGTTGGCTTCCCCTTGACTAAAAGATCTTTTTAAAGGAGAACTATGAGGTGATTTCCACTCATCCTCACAGTTAGAGTCACGTGTGACAATTAAACTGTCACACGTCGGCTCTATTGATCGGGAAGTGAGCGAACAATACTGTCACTCGCTCACTTCCCGATCATCTCACTGCAGAGAACAGTGACTGTCAGTCACCACAACCTGCAGGGATTCCTCTCCCCTCTCCGGTCCTCCAGTGCTGACTGGAGGAATGGACAGGGGAGCGGGCGGGCACAGCTGGCTCTGACTCTGTCAATCAGCCAGATGGGTGGATCTCGACAGTATTATCGTGATCCGTCCCGGCTGCGGCGCTCTTGGTATATAGCGGGCAATAGCCCACTGTATACTTAGCTTTCGGTCTCAGGAGGAGGTTAGTATATGTCCTCCCTTGACCCTAAAGAGAACTATGGGATAAAAAGGTTCCTCTATAGTTCTCTTTTAAAGATATTACAAACAAGTAGCCAGCTGTATGAGTGGGAGACATCATAATTCTATCAGTGTAGCCCATAAAGTCTCCATTTCCACCTTTTTGGTCTAAAGCTTTTTCTTCGGAGATAAGTAAATTGTGCATGGTATTCCACCTCATTTGCAGGAAAAAGGTATGAACTGTGAACACTTAGGACATTTCTGGATTGCTGCATAAATGATTCCTAATGTGTGATCTGATCTTTCTATAAGTCATTTAAATAAATACAGTCTAATTTATTTAACACATATACAGCATTTTACATGGTTGTGTCTACTGAATAGATGGTTTGAACCATCAAAGCCATTGATAAAGCTAAAACGTTTTTTTTTATTTAGCTATTTTCTGTAATTACTGAGTTAGGCTGGGCACACACCTTATAACCATCGCAAGACTTTTGTCTTGCGATGGTTGTAAGGTACTTAAAAAAACGTACGATCTGCCTATGTTGCATAGGCAGATCGTACTTGCGATGATCTCAAGCCACGCCGCCTGAGGGGCGGGCTTCCGATGACCGCAATGCCGAACGGGCAGTGTGCGCTTGCGCACACCGGCCCGTACGGCTGTTATCGTACGGACATGCCACAAACCCGTCGAACATCGTATGATGCTCGGCGGGTTTTCGAACATGTCCGTAAGTTTAAAGTCGTGCGACCTTACAGTAGTAGAGGTCGCACAGCTTCCACACACCTTACGATAATCGTACGATCGCGGGATTTCCCGCGATTATCGTACGATTATCGTAAGGTGTGTGGGGACCCTTTGGTAGTAGAGTGTTTTAGTCCATTTCAGCTCATGAATGCTTTTGGGATGTCTCACTTAAGCAGCTCCCTTCAGACCACACTATGGCATTTTAACAGGACTGTTTAGAAGTATGACTTAATCACTCTGACATTTGCGACTTCTTCACTTTGTACTACTTTTGTGGTTCCTTCTTTTTTTTTTTTTTTTTAAATGATTTAGGTTTTTATGATGTAAACATTATTTTGAGTTATGATTTCATATGTGATCGGTCACAGATGCCCTGACATTTGGCTGTAGAATTTCCTGATGCAACTTGAAATTCATTGGCCCCCTCCTTGATTACAATCCATGCCTTCAGCCCCATATTATTATTTTATTCCTACTTTCCTCCTTCATGGTTCGAGTGGGGTTTTGGTGATAGGATGGGGTGTTTTTTTTTCTATTAAAATAACGTTGAGTATGTGTATGAAAAAGTGCACCTTTTATTTCATATGTCCACAAAACATTATTCCAGATGTGCTTTGGAACATAGAGATGGTCTATGGCATGCAACATTTATTTATTTTTTCTGGAGAGCAGTGGTTTCCACTGCGCTATACTTGCATAAATAACACTTTAAGTGTTTTTTTTATTCCTATGTTGATGCTATCAAGTGCAACAGATGCTTGCGTATTCATATATTTTACTGTAGGGTTCTTTATCATTTTTTGAGCAGTGTATAGCATGCCCTTGCACTGATCTCCTGTAGAATGTCTGCTGCTAGGTAAAGTAGCAGCGGTGCTTATTTCTTTTATTGGTAAGACATCTGCCTAACTGGTAACTGAACGACCCTGGTCTTAACATTCTTTTGTAAGCTTTTTAACCCTGAGCTTCAATGACTCTTCTAATTTATCAGCATCCTCCCAATGTTATCAAACTTCGTTCCACACCTGTATGCACGTGTGCTCATTAACTCTCTGCATACAAATAAAATACAGAATATGAGAGTTTAGCAAAAGTGGAGCAGCAAAGGGAAATGGATATTCCTGTTATAAATAATATGACCATATCGATTGTAGTCAAACTTGCTGCTACAAATTTGAGAATTCAGCAGAACAATAATGGAGAAAGAACTTACATGTCAGAGTTTAAAGTGACACTAAACTCAGGAGTTAAAGCTCAAAAATACATTAAGGCTGGGTTCACACCTAGGCGTATCGAATATGTGCGTTTGAACCGCGATTTGCGGTAAAATAAACACTCGACAAACGCGCGTTTCCAAGGGCTACATGGCTGTATCCCAATGGATATGTGCGGCAAATACGCCAAAGAAGCTCTTGTACTTCTTTGGGTGTAGGGCGCTTTGCAGCGCGTTTTCCTACGCGCTGTAAAATGCGCAGGTGGGAACTATGCCCATAGCAAATCATTGGTTTTCACATGTTGAGCGTTTTTACAGAGCGTAGGAACGCGCTGTAAAACGCCCAGGTGTGAACCAGGCCTAAAGTATCTTAACTATTAACAAAAATGTTACTTATTTGTGTATCACTCGGCTGTAGATCCTCAAATCATCTCTGAATTGGTGCTGATACTGTCCTTCCTTATGGAGGGTGGCTACTTTTTTGTTCCCCATGGTCCCTGTGTGTGTTGTAAAGTAGCCACCACTCAAGCTCATTCCCATGAAGGACTACATGCTCAGGTTTAGTTTACTAATTTGTATTGAGCTTGTAGTCTATCACAGGAGTGAGCTTGGAGCGGTGGCTACTTTATAACACACACAGGGACCATGGGGAACAAAAGTAGCCACCCTCCAGAAGGAAGGACAATTCAGAGATGATTTGAGGATCTACAACCGAGTGGTACACAAATTAGATACATTTTTGTTATTAGTTAAGGTACTCAAATGCAATTTAAAAATGTAATGAACATCCATGTCTTAAGATTTTATTAGTAGATACAACACTACCAGTGGAATATCATGCACCCTTTCTATGCCTGTTGCTTGTAAAAGGAGATCTCCTGAATAGTAGAGCCTAAGAGGAATATCCCTACTAAGTTCTGCATCTAAAATTCTATCTGAGATTATAACCACATGACTAAATTGTATATGAAGGTGTGAGACTACTATGTAGCCTTTAGGATTGGAAAATCAAGGGCAGATCAGATCCTGTCTTCAAAACAAGTACTTAATAGACCTATGAGCATGGCCTAGAAACATTGCTTTTGCTGATTTTTTTAGAGCAGCATAGCATAGGAAAACCGCTGTCTACAGCCATGAGGAAAGTGGGCAAATCAGAAAAACTGATCATGATGATATAACCTTCTATGGCAGATAGTACAGCACACATACACATCCAGAGGCATTGAATAATATTACTGGAGTGAGGCAGGGCATTACATAGGCACGTATGCTCCTTTTATGTGGCAATCAAGAAAGTTATTAAAGAGGCAAGCATACAATCCACATTTTAATCAGTGCAGATACTTGGCCATGCTGATTACATTAAAGCAAGCTCTAAGGATACTCTAATCCAAGCTCTCTTGGCATTGAAAAAAGCAGCTGTTAGGATGGCTATTATGATCCATCAGAAGAAAACCAAGTACAGGTATTTGTCTATAAGAAACAGAAAACAAGGCAGGGCACATGAATGAACAAGTTAAATATTTCTTCAACTTGGTACAAAGGTTAATTCAGAGAATAATCTTAGCAAAGATATTCAAATATAAAACAAATGCCAATAGATAGTATTGTGGTCTGCAAGATCAGTTCAAAGATCCAGTTCAAACATCAACCACCACAAAGGTGCAGTTGTATAAAACATTTTGATAGGGAAAAGCTTTATTCATTTGAAAGGAAGGTGATTAGGGCACTATATAAAAAGGAACTTAAGCAAAATTCTTTTTGGGGAAAAGGAGAATTTCCGTTGGGTTTTATTGCTGTCCTAGTCTCCACTGGGGAAATGTTAACCTTTATCCCAGTGATTACTGTCCCCAGGACAGCAAGTGAGTAGCAATCTCTCAAGTGAGTACACAGAAGACAATAAAATGAAATCTGAAAGATTTACAAACCTTTTATCTATCTGGTGAAAAATGTTTTTTTTGACTGCTGACCTTTTGGAGGGATTTTTCTTTCTAACTTCCTGGTGTGTCACAAACTAAGGGAGAATCTCCCTGGCAGAGCTATACAAATACTGTATAATATGTAAGCTGAGGTCCCTAGAAGAATGTTACCCTAAAACTACAGTTTGTTAATTTCACAGAAAGGTGCCACATGTGCAGGTTATAGTTTATACGATGTAGGCACTGTACAGTATCCCCATGACATTTTCCCTTACTATAGTGAACTGGCATTCTTTTGTCATTCTTCCTAAGACCGCAAACCTGCTATAAAAAAGAGCCCCTTAATTGGCCAAAATCTTCCTGCTAATTGTAGCTTGTTGTATCATTATTATAGCTATCTGGGTCTGTATACCTTGAACTCCATTATTCATTTTTAACTGAATATGTATTCACTGTGCATATTTTATACAAGGCTTTTATTTACAAATGCAGTTCTTTTTGAATGTTCTAAAAAATCTTTTTTGTTTCCTGAATGTTCTTTCCAGCAGTCCCCGACGGTGGTGAAGAGGACGAAGGCAGCACCCTCATTGCAAGGAGAGTTGGGGAAGCTGTACAGAATACACTGGGAGCTGTTGCCACAGCCATTGACATTCCTTTAGGTAAGTTATGTTTGTTTTTATAGCTGCACTCAATTCCTCAGCACTTTGCATAGATCATTCCCTTACAGGTTACATTTTGCTGTTGCTCCCATTGCCATACAAACATACACACAAACAAGAGCCCATTGGGTGGTTTCTAATTAATCTACCAGTATGTATTTAACATGTTGGAGAACATAAGAGCACCCAGTTAACAGGTTGAGAACATACAAATGATACCCCTGGCAGTAGCTAGGGCCGGCATCCAAGTGTTTAAGGCCAAAATGCTAAACACTGATGATCAACAGAAAAAGTGAAGTGCTGTCTATGGTGACCAATCAGGTTTCATGTTTTATTCCATGGTGAGAACATGAGGAATCGGATTAATCATCCTTTGCAACAACTCACTTTTCCAGATGTAATTTTTTTTTATAATTCACACCCTTATCCATTAGTTGCATGAACAAAAATGTTGCCTAACTAACCCCAAAATAAAAATGTAATGCAATGCAACTTACCATTGCATAGATGTGCTGGCTGCTTTAGTTTTTCTTTTTTTTTTTTCCAGTCTAAGAACATGTACAGAAAATACCTATTGATCTTCCCAGAAATGCAGCATCCTTGCCACTTCAAAGGCAGACTGTCACAGTTGAACAAAGGCAGACTGTCACAGTTCAGCTGCAGACTTGCAGCGGAGCTGCTACTTGTAGTTCTACAAGTATATACACAGACCTCTTACCCCTGGTTCTGGAGGCATGCAGGGCTGTGCTGTTGCTTGTAGTCCTTCAGACATGTGCTCTGAACCAGACTCACTCTTGCACCAGTCTGGCAGCTATACCTGTCGGCCGATCTTTCCTACTGTTTCTTATACAACTTCTCGGCCAATCAGTGCAATCTGCTCGTGGCCAATCCTGTGGTTCCTCTCTCGTGCTGACTCTATTTAAACCCAGGGCAGCAATGCTTTCCCAAGCTAGAGGCTGAGCCCCACCAGTTGCGGATGAACCTGAATTCCTTGACGTTTACCAACCTTTAGCTTGTCCCTGGAAATCCTTATCCTCAGTCTGCTCTGAACTTTGACTTATCCCTGGTGATCCCAGTCTTCAGTCTGTCCCTATCCTTTGGATTGTCTCTGGAAGTCCTAGTCATCTGTCTGTCCCTGACCTTTGTTTTCTCCCTTGTATGTGTGTCTGCAACCTGTCCAGAACTCTGGCCTTGTCAACCATTCTTGGCTGTTAGGTGAGTTGGGTGAACCTAGGGATAGTGACCCGGGGTCAGCACGCAGCTAAGCCCATCTCCACCATCAGGAGCTCTGGTGAACCCTGGCTGGCCCTTAGATTCCACATGCTGGGGGACCCCATGCCACCTACCTAGCATTGCAGCACCTTGCCCAGCAACTTGACCTACCAGCCTATTCTGTCTTCCACTGCCTCATTCTGTTCCCTTGCTCTGTTCCCTGCTTGGACCCTTTTCTCTAAGTGTCCCTGCCAGTGTAGTAGAAAGGGTCCACATGCCTGACTCTAGTTCATACCTGTGAACCCTGATCCGTGACACAAACATGTTTGAAGTCAAGTATAGCGAGACAATCATGGCCCCCTCCATAGATTCAGTGGTTTAGGTAAGTGCAGAATGTGTGGTATTCACAAGATCACTCTGTGAAAATAAAGGGGGGAAAAAGCCATAAAAAAAACTAATGCAGGCACCACATCTAAGGACTGTTAAGCTGCTACATATTACACTTGGGTTTAGATCCACCTTAATTTTGTGGGGGGTTTTTTTTCATATTTACTTTTACCCCCTCCCTACAACTACTTGGTAGAAAAAAAAATTTTTCCAAACCAAATTTCTTCGCAGGAGGCACCTTTTTATTGGCAGTTTGATTTTAACAACAGAGCTGCTTTAAGGGTAGATCTTTTTTTGAGGTTTTTATTTTATTTTAGAGTCCACTTGCTGATTTATTTGTAACATTTTCTTAATGAAAATTTAGGGCTTATGAAAGATGCTGCAAGACCTATATACTGGATTCCAGACCATGAGATCACGCATTGCTACAACTGCAAGAAGGAATTCAACATCAAGCTCTCTAAACACCACTGCCGAGCCTGTGGTCAAGGTTTCTGTGGCGACTGTTCAAATGATAAAAGGCCAGTGCCCTCTAGGGGTTGGGACCACCCTGTCCGTGTCTGCATTACCTGCAGTAAGAGACCTGGTGACCTATAACGGTTTCTTCCCATTACCAGCAGTACCTACTCAGGGCTAGAATATAATGGATCCACTCTTCCTCCTTAGGCTTCAGTGCCAGTGCATGCTTGACCTGTCAGCTGTAGTCTCCCCCATGCCTGTATCATCTTATTAAACAAAATGGCACCAAACTCGCTCTTTCAAGGAGACAAGACAGCATATAATCTGCACTTTTTAATATTGAAAGGAAAAAAAAAAGTATAATATAAACTTGTTAATCAGTAAGAAAATGACATATGAACCTTGGATGCTGGATCTCATCTTAAACACCCTCATGATATCCTTCAATAAGAAGGCTGGAATCACCTTACCCTTACTGCTAGGTTCAATATATCACAATTTAGCAAGGATCCCCTTCAGCATCACATTACGTTTAAATTTGATCACTTGGATAGGAATTCTAGTTCAGTGTGTGCACGTGGGGCTATATTTTAAAAGGATTTATGTTATGATACTTAAAGTGACAAACCCTCAGATTTTTTTTTACATAAACCAATACTGTAATGTGTGCCTTACTGTAATCCATGGTAGTTTTCCTTCTCTTTGCTGCTTTTCATTTTAAATCCTCATGTCTTCTAATGCTTGGTGAGAACTTCCCTTTTCAGCTCAGGGCCTCTTCCTGTAGTGCTGGCTCAGGTTATAAGCCTATACACAGACACCATGTATCTATTCCTCAGACAAGGCAGTCTGCTGCAAAACAGAAGTTCTGCCCAGCATGAGAACAGATACAAATTTAAAAGGAAGAGCAGCAAAGAGAAGGGAAACAACCATGGATTACAGTAAGGCGCACATTACAGTATTGTTTTATGTTAAAAAATCTGAGGGTTTAATGTCACTTTAAGGAGAAAAAAAAAAATCAAGTTTGCCTTGCCCCAGTAATCATTTTAGCTATTGTAACAAGGATTATTTCAGGTGAATGTTTGTGTTTCTATGTATGAACATCAAGCCAAATTTTCATATTAAGAAATGTATATTTATTTCCCATGTTCCCAGAATATATAAAGAAATATAAAAAATGACTTGAATCATGGTTTTCAGTGTAAAAATGTACTCTAAGGTAGTCTTCGTATTAAAATGTATTGTTTTTATTTGAGCAACTGTAAAAACTGGACAGTATCGTACACTGACAGTTGAATAAAATGAAGGAAGAAAGTAGTAATGGCGAAACCATAACTCTAGGAGAATTGTTTAATACACAGTTGAAATACATACAGTATATGTGAACTGTGCTATCTGCCAAAGGATTTGTAATTGTGTCTAGCCACATGGGTGAGTCATACAGCAAGGACAGGGACACCACGTACGTACTCTTTTTTTAGCCTTAAGCAATATAGTGGTGTACCCTCCCTCCTGCACCCTTGTCATCGAACAATGAAGCATTAATACACACATAACTGATCAATCTGCTCACTGGTATTAATATCTATTAAGATACTTATGCTAATTTAATTAAAAAAACACAAATGCATTCAATGGAGGTTCTTTGTTTATACAGTAACCCCCCCCCATAGCCGGCATTCAAGCAAATGTATTTAGTTGCTAACGAAATTCTTTGGGTACATCTTGGTACATCCCGGCAGCAAGATTGCGCGGTCGGCAGCAATATGTATAAACAATGGCAAGAAATGGCCAGCCTGCTATTTCAAATTGCAATAGTCAATAGCAGGCTGGCAATTGTGCCTGCCCACTGAGTAGAGGAGCGGACAGAAGAGAGATCTTTCTCTCTCAGGTCTGCTCAGTAGGTGGGTTTCAATAGCCAGCCTGCTATTGCAATTTGAAATAACCTATATCAGGCTGGCTATTGAAACACCGCCCACCAAGTAGAGGAGTGGACCTGAAATGTAACTTTTTCCTCCTCAGGGCAACTCCTCTGCTTGGTGGGCAGGGTTTTAATAGTCATCCTGCTATTTGCGATATCAAATTGCAAAAGCAGGCTGGATATTGTTCCCCCCTACTAAGCAGAGAAGTGGACCTGAGAGAGAACTTTTTTTTTTCCCTCAGGGCCACTTCTCTGCTTGGTGGGCAGGGTTTCAATTGCAAGCCTGCTATTACAATTTGAAATGGCCAATAGCAGTCTGGCTATTTCTCCCGGCTGCTTACATTCACCTGTCGGCTGCAGAAGCTAGCCAGCAGGTAAATGGGGCTGTGGGGGGAGTGGTTGTTTGTTTGAGAG
Source organism: Nanorana parkeri (assembly GCF_000935625.1). Taxonomy (NCBI): domain Eukaryota; kingdom Metazoa; phylum Chordata; class Amphibia; order Anura; family Dicroglossidae; genus Nanorana; species Nanorana parkeri. The sequence continues at coordinate 78,918 of NW_017306803.1, forward strand.
TTACCCGTGGGTGCTGGATAACTGGGAGTTTACTGTATCTGTTTTATGGATATAACCATATCTGGAGTTTGGCTTTAATGTCCTTCCTGGAATAAAGTCCAGAAGGTCAAGATTGTAATAGTAATACTAAAGTGGAAAAAGTCAGTCACTGTTTAAAAATAACAGTTTGTATAAGACAGGTCTGGGCAAATCCCCAGCAGCCAAACATCTTAAAGTGACACTAAACTCAGGAATTAAATCTTAATAATGCATTCAAGTACCTTTTTAACTATTAACAAAAATGTATCTTACTTGTGTATCACTCGGCTGTAGATCATCAAATCATCTCTGAATTGGTGCTGACACTGTTCTTCCTTCTAGAGGGTGGCTACTTTTTGTTCCCCATGGTCCCTGTGTGTATTGTACAGCAGCCACCGCTTCAAGCTCATTCCCGTGATGGACTACAATCTCAATGCAAATGGGTAAACTAAACATGAGATTGTAGTCCATGGGCGTGAGCTTGGAGAGGTGACTACTTTGAGGGACCATGTGGGGGGGACTGTCCGAATCAATTCAGAGATGATTTGAGCCGAGTGATACACAAATAAATAAGATACAGTTTTGTTGATAGTTAAGGTACATGACTGCTTTTTTAAGATGTAACTCCTGAGTTTAGTGTCACTTTTTAAATCATATCTAGCACCCAATTTGTTTCACATTTTCTGTTGTCATCAATTGAAGCCTGTTCCCTGACTCCCGCAATTTACTTGCTGACTCCTGATTTAAGAATGGTTTTGTCCACTCTATGTAAAAGATGTCAGACAATTTCTATTCGTTCAAAGCAGTGGGCAGTTTATTTTATTGGTATTTCACTGAGCTTTTATTTATAGAATATTTTCATTATAGCCCTGCAATTCAAGCTTTAGAATGTGTGGTCTTTACCGATGGCAGGTCTAAGAATTTATCAGAACATTCCTTTTTGTTATGATTTGACTGGGGTGTTTTCTTGTATTTAACATGCTACATAATGTCTAGTTGTAATCAACGTATTTCTCTTTTATCTATATATACTGGAGTAGTAATTTATTTTGTTTTATCTGTAAGTGCCTTTTCAGCAATTTGTAAAGAAAAAAGTAATCCCGTTTTTCTTGGTTTATTCCTCCACCTCCCTTTTTTTTTTTTTTTTGCAGATGTACCTCCTATAAAGGTTCAGAACACATATTAATGTTGGTTGCTGTGTTTTATTATGCTTACTGTGGATTTGGTATGGCCTTTATGTCCGTTTTATGTTTAGGCTAATGTTAAATTAGGGAAATTTGGTTTTAAAGGGTTTTTCCACTTGGCTGCAAATATGATCTTCTTGAAACTCATGCCTGTCATAAGTGAAGAACAGAATCCCCTTCTTCTTACTGTTTGTAACCAACAGCTCATGTTAAGACAGTCACAACCGGTAACTCCCAGAAGGGTAGTCATTCCCACTGTTGTACATGCAGTACTGATTGACAAATATGGCCAGTTCAACCACCCGCAAGTTCACCCTCAATGTGCGTAAATACTTTGCTTGACGAGAACCAGGCATTACTGGGATCATGAATCTGAATATCTGTGTTTCAAAAAAAAAATGTACAAGCTTTCCTATAAAATGTATTTACCCCTTATTTAGAATACTTTAAGGCACAATTCAAAATGTATTACATTTGTTTGTAAAACAAAAATTGTATAATGTAAAAACGGATTTAAACATTTGTTTAAAAATTTACAAACCCCCCCCCAAAAATAAAGCGACCAACCCCAAACCATTATTTTCCTTTTTAAATTTACTGTCATGGTTTTGGTGAAATATTTATCTTAATCATTCATTAAGGGACACAGGGTAGAAGTAGAGACACTTGGTTATGTTCCTGACTAGAGGAGATTAGACACTGGCAAACAAAGCTGTAAAACATCCTAGTGGTATATACTCCCAGTTTTTTTTGCTAGTTTCCCCGAAGAATGGATGTCTTCACTTACCTGAGGGAAGCAAACATGTTGTTTTTTTTACCTTTTCTACATTTATAACGATTCTGCAGTTGCTGCAGAGCTAAAAAAAAAATATGCTGACTTTACAGCCTTCCAGATCCGGTGATCCTCAGCATAGCCATTAAGGCTGTATCTGGACCCTGCTGTGGGGCCCTTTTATTGTGGGCTCTGCTGTGGCACTCTTCAGACACTTTCTGCACCAAGGAGTTAGCTGCAGAGCGCTTTACAGATCCAGGGCACAGATAGATCCATTTGGTGGAATCCTGTCCCTGAAGACTCCCTTCGGGAGTATGTCTACCTGAGGAATCAAGACCATCTGTGATGTGCATACATGCCGGGCTGGGTTTCTCTCAGCCATCCACCATAATTGGTGCATAGCAAGACTTTGCCCCTGCTAATAAAGGAGTCCAGTACCTGTACATAGTGCATCCTGCTTTTAATGTAGCTGTGACATACTCTTCATGTGTCGTGACCCCACCCTCCTTATGGGTCACTATGCATGCTGCTGTGTGTACACATTTTCTAGGTATCTCCCACGCTCTGCCATTCAGGGAATTTCCATAGTGGGGTACCTAGATGACCTGCTGAGGGAACAGTCGGCAGAGACTCTGTCAGTCAATGTCCAACAAACTGTTCAAACTCTGCAGAGGTTTTGGTGGATCCAGATGCCAGTGCTGTAACCCACTCATAGCTGGGGAGTATTTGGGCCTCTTACTGGATACTGTTCTGTCCAAAGTTTTTCTTTCGCAGGAAAAACTCCCCCCATCTCTCCTCCCATGTTCGAACTCTTATCATCCTTGAGCAATCCTACCCTCCAATTTTGCATTAAGGTTTCTGGGCTTGATGGTCACCTTCTCAAGGCAGTGTCATATGCCCAATTCCATCCCAGACCATTACAACTCAATATTCTGGCTGTGTGGGACAAGGAGGCACATTCTCTGAGCAATTGCATATGACTGTCACCCAAGAGCAGGTTAGCCCACATAGTTCCACATGTGCTCCCAGCTGTTAGTCCATGGGATCTCAAACTGGTTTGTCAGCCCTTTAAAAACCACCGTTTGAACCATAGATATTCCTTTTGTCTACTGTCACTGACTAAGTAGCCTTCTTCATTGACATTACCTCTGCAAGGCAACTTTCTGAGTTGGAGGCCTTAACCTGTAAAGAACCCTTTTTTGACTTATACAGAGATAAAGTAGGCTTAAGGCCTAAGACCGCCTCTCTTCCCAAGGTGGTTCTTCCCAAGGTGGACCGCCTCTCTTCCCAAGAAATGATCTCTCCATTTGAGATCATTTTGTGGGGCATAAATAAGGTTTTCCTTCTTAAAATCCTGGTATCACGCAGCCACAGCTCTCCATCCAATTTGCCAAATATATACAAATCTCAGCAGTGTATGGTGCAGGGATTTTCAGCATCGAGGTCAACAAAATCTGCCTGTTGAACACTTCTCAGCCAATTTGTGATATGCAAGCAGACTATTTTTTTTGTCATTCCTGAGGGTCACTGTAAGGGACAGCCTGCTTTCTCATTCCATCATTTCTAGGTTGATTTGACAGCTCGTCGTTCAAACCTATAGACTGGAGGATGAGGTTTCACCCTGCCTGGTCAAAGCACACTCCACAGGATCAGTTAGTGCTGATTCATGGGTTTTTCAGCATCGGGCATCTGTTTCTCAGATATGCAGGCTGTCACCTGGTCTTCTGTTCATATATTAGTTCGTTTTTACCAGGTGGATGTTTTGGCCTTATCTGATGCCAACTTTGGTTGTAAGGTTCTTCAAACAGCTGTTTTCTGAGAGCCTGTTAGCCTTTTGTTTGCAATCTTGCCCACCGGACTTGTACTGCTTTTGGATGTCCTTGTGTCTCAGAATACCTCTACCCTGTGTCCCTAATGAATGATTACGAAAACAGGATTTTTGACATACAGTACTTTTTTCCTGGAATGCATTAAGGGATGCCAATCTCACCCCCAGTTCTTATGATCCACAACCTATTACTTTTTCCACAAAACTGGAGCATGATAGGACTGAGGAGGAAGGATACCAGCCTGTTTTACAGCTTTGTTTGCCAATGTCTGATAGCTTGTAGGCAGCAACATTACCCCAGTGTTTCAGGATACTTTCACAATGTTTCCCCTAACATGACAGTAATCTGTCATCGGAACTGTGAGCGTCGAACAGTGTGCTGCCTGCCGGGGGCTCAGGGATTTTACACTAAGTCATAAATAATGTTATTACAATTCTTGGCAGGATTTCACATCCGCCCATTTACACCGACTATTGCAAAGTCAAAATATGTTACGCTGCTAAACCCTTTGTATAGGTAAAAAAAGCATTGTAAACACATTACATTCAAGTCCAAAGGTTTATCGTTTTTTTTAATAAAAACTATTATAACCATTTGCTATATGTAAAACCGATATAGCCATAGCAGATGTACCTTTATTTGTCAGTTTTAAATCGTATTTGTCCAAACCAGGAATCCCTAATCTAGCCTTGTGCTTGGAATACTTATAAAGTTATCCATGTTTAATTAGTGATCTAACATAACCACCATCCTCCCCATAAAAGCTGGACTACAGTGGGGCTGCATCTGGCAATACATCGCTCATCTACTAAGAAAAGTAAGCAACCCACAAAGAATGCCCTGCCAGAGAAGCTCAGTGATTGGAAGACTCATGAGGGAGAATTTATCATGGAATTATCATTTTCAGCAAACTTAATCAACATGTCAATTATTAGTTGGCATAGCATGCATACAGAAGCCTCCAAGAGCAGGTAAATTGGGATGGAACTGATCCAAGTAATGCCCTGTTAGCAAAGCTGTATGCATAGTTGTACAAGTTAGGTATAGAAACAAAATCTAACATCTCACCTTCAATGTATCTACCACTGGGGTGAGATGTGAGTTGTCAGGATGTCATTAATTTTCAAAACTGATGCAGTATCCATGTGGAGGTACACTATCTCAGCAAGGAAGTCCTCAGTCCCTTTTTGAATGAGACGATGATTTTAATGGATGTACAACTTTATTTACAAATGCAATGTTACCAAATCAAGATGATAATATGATGCCAGACTATTAATTAAGGTAGATATGGGTAGCATACACTAGAGGATGTCTAGAGGTTGCCCCTTATTTCTTCAAGCCTGCCATAGAACCCACACATGCTGCCCATTCCACGCGGCACTCTACTGTGCTAGCGGATGTTAAAAGGCCAGGCAGTTGGGTTGAGTTTCTGTTATAAGTCAACTACTTTATTTTTACTGTTTTGCAGCATATCAGCCTATTTCAGTCTTGCATCTGTAAATAAAACTATACTTATTTAAAAAAAAAAAGAACTGGGATTAAAACCCCTATATATTACCTTAGTCTAAATCACACAACTGGAAGGAAACATTTTGAAAATAGTGGTTTCAGGTCACAAAAACCCTCCTCTTGCATGTTCTTTCTAAGGCATGTAGGTCAGACCTTAAAGTGAACCTGTGCTTTCCCATATAGGGTATAGCAACATGCTCACTTTAATGCCAGTCCCCCATAGCCACACTTTTATCTTCGTTCTCTTTGTGTCCCCCCCCCCACACTGTATTTGCCCACAGGAGTGAGGAGATGTGCAAGAGGCAGATGACTCTCCAGCCAGCTGTGAATCACCAGCACTGGCACATGCAAGAAAGAGGGATGAATAACATTTTGCCCTAAACCCCAGAAGTACCAGATATGCTGCTTCACTTCCTAGAAGCATCTGATGGGGCCAACTTTAAAGTCAAACTGATCCTTTTCCATGCATGGCTAAACACAAGTTCACTTTAAAATGATTGTCAATACTTTACACCTTATAAAAACATTATGACTACTGTATTACAGCTAGGTGGATAAAGTCCAGTAGATGCGAGGCTTCGTGTGCGTATATATACACTGTAAATATGGACTAAAGGCTCATTATTCTTTTTTTTCCAACAGCTGTATTGAAAATGCAAAGGCTCTAGTAACTGGTAGATTTTCCAAGCTTGCCATCAAATTTGTTATTAACCCTTATTTATGTTGTATGTAAAGTGATACAAGTCTTTCTGAACAGCCATAAGGAGGCCAGGAACCATTTGCCTTTTCCCTCCTAAGTGGGAAGAAAACACCACACTCGGTATGGTGTCCTTGGATGCTGGGTGTGGAGATGGGATAGTCCGGAGTAGTCTGGTATCTTGCAGGTTCCAAATTCTTGTGTAGCAATCCTGGCCAACTAAATACAAAGTTAAACACAGACATTAGTCATCCTCACTGCCTTACCTATGTACGTGAATAATCCTCAATATTCTGGTTTTATTTTAAAACTAAGGATTTTCCCCTTATTTTTAAGACCTTCTTAAAACTTCATGAACTATCGCAAGTTAATTCCTACAATAAGCTTTTACCCCCTTGGCAGTTTTCACATTTTGCTGTAGTACAACATTAATTCACAGCAGATTTAATTTTGCTGCACACTTATCAACAGAGAATAGGCTTTCCCCTATCAAGGTGAAATCAGATGTCTGCAAAATGATTTCAATGAATCACCATGAAAAACACAACACTCAATGAATAAGTATAAGCCAGTGAGTCAGTATTCAATTATCCTCTTCTGAACATGCTAGTTCTCTAGATGTTATTTAGATCTTCCATCTTCAGCATTGTAAGATCCTCTGTCCCAGAACATGCAGCTGATGTAAGAAAATCTTGAACATCAACATGACAGCCGTGGAATAAACATTTTTAGTCAGTAGAAGCAAGAGTGAAAGTTTACAATGAAAGTCCTTACATACCTGCAACAAGCAATCCTTCGTCTTCTTTAACATGGAGTGGTAAATAAGCATAACTATTGTTATGTCCCTCATACTGCTGTAAACATTTTACCATCCTCATATCCCACAATTTGATCTGTACAAAGGAAAAAGCTTTATACCTTAAACTGTCTGACATGTATAAAAAAACTAATGTAAATATATATTTTCAACAGTAACGTCAGGTTGCATATTATACATCATAGCTAGATTTAATGTACCTGTCCAGACATATCCGAAACCAAGAGGTAATTTTCATCCCGGAGAAGATGCAAACAAGTGATGGCAGAATTCTGGAAAAAAGATGTCCCCTTTTTCCAGTTAGAAGGAGAAAGTGCAGGGACACGCATATCAATAGAGAACACCTCTCCAGAGCGGCAGCCATTGTACAGCAGTAAGTTCTGAAATTAGAAGAAACATCTGTTCATTTTAAAGGGTTATACAGACACAATAGGAAAACACTTTCAGGAATCAACATACTTATTAAGGGTTATAGCAAGAAATGTGAGCTTTCATCGTAGGTGCAGTTTCTTACTGCCCTGACAAAAGTCTGTCAACAATTTTACAACATAGCATAATCGGAAGGGGACGGGAACACAATATTCTAGTCTAGAGAGCAATGTGTTCTGCAGAGGGGAGCAAAAAAATTATCTAGCATCAGAATACATGTACAGCACATTTAGCAGATGTTATGTGGAAAAACCAACTCTTAACAGTTTCTGCCTTGGCTGCTAAATAATCTCTACTTCATCCTTGTATTATAGTAAAGCTGCCCATACACTAGTCGATCCTCCATCTATGGCTATTGAATTCTGATAGCAAGGTGTGTGCCACTGTCAGAGTACTCGAACAGTGGCTGCAATCGCTGTTCAACCAGGAATTTTCAGACCACATCGTTTAGCAAAAAGTCAACGGAAAAATCTACTTTTGTCAAATTTTGGACAAGCAGTGTACAGCCAGATTTACATTCACAGCGAGATCACAATCTGTGTGTTCAACCTGTCACCACATTAGCTGGAACCTGATACCATCATTGACATTTTCTTAGTTATCAAATAAAAAGATTTACATAAAGAATTGTGAATACATACAAGTCCTGAAACCCATTAGGTCAGGGCTCCGGGACCTCCTGCCTAAGCAATGCACTCCAGAAAAATCGGCAAAAGTATGCTGCCGCACAAAAGAATAAGAGATAGCACTGAGACACCAAAGGTGGACAAAAAGTTGCCCTCTTCAAAGTCTTTTATGCAATGTCTCTCTGCTGTCCTATTTACAGATAAATTTAGCCCTGCTTTTCAAGATTTATGTTGTGATCACACATTATACTCCACCATCAATGTAACACTAATTATAGAAGTACATTTTTCAAAACTTGGTAGGAGCTTATGTAATCTAAGCAGTACCCGTTATCAAGTCAGTCATCAGTTTACAGAAGGCAGAACAGCTGAAGAGTTTGGATTTGTTGCTATAAGATTTTATACTCTATGTTGTGTAATGACAAACCCTCAAAGAGTTCCACAAACATAAGACTGGGGAAGGTTTAAATAGACCTAAAGTCAATCCTTTTTTTTGGTTTATTTAGGGATGCACCGGTGCCGATACTGGGCATTTTCACGAGTACTCGTTCTTGCGATAATGCCCCGATACTAAGCTCCGATACCGGCGCTTTAACTTTTTAAATACAAGTGGCAGTTTTTAAATACGGCGCCTGTTTACATTGGCGGTCCGGACGCACATCTCCTCCTCCTTGCCGCACACAAAGCCCTGATGAGACCCGTCACGCAGGCCTGGTGAGACCCGTCAGGCAGCAACACAGAGTATGTAGCTTCATATTATTCTGCATTGCTGTATAATGCATTGCAGGGATTTGTAGTCCTCTATTGCTGGTTGTATTCTGCATTGCTATATAATGCATTGGTGGGATTTGTAGCCCTCTATAGCTGATGTTATTCTGCATTGCTATATAATGTATTGCTAGGATTTGTAGTCCCTCTACAGCTTGAAGTCAGTGGCAGAACTATCAGGGACGCAGCGTTTTCAGCTGCGACCGGGCCCTGGTGCTTCCCCACCGGCATGAAATCATTTGTCTGTATTGTTATAGAAAATCTGTCACATGATGCTAAAAAAAAGTATCAGTAATTAGTATCGGCGAGTACTTGAGGAAAAGTATCGGTACTTGTATTCAGTCTTGAAAAAATGATATCAATCCATCCCTGTGAAGTAGAAAATGCTTAAAACTCCTCTTTTTTTTGCTGTTCATGTACAGCTGGAGAGAATACCCTTCACTAACTGCCCCAGGAACACAAGGAAGTTAGAGGAAATCCCCTCTAGGACAGCTGTCAGAAACAGATATTCCTATTGTAAGATTTCACCTCTATTCCTGGCACAAATTTGACATTTCTAATTTCCCATCACTTTGTATCCTGTCAACAGTCACCAGGACAGACCGAATGAGTCTTCCCAGTGGGAGCAGTCATTAATAAAAACTTGACAAAAAGTTCTATAACTTTTACACTCTATCCAAAACAATAACATTTTAAAGCTTTGGATACACTTTAATACTCCCCAGCATTTTTGCTTTACATGTTATTATGTGTCTCTGACAGTGAGTTTCCCTGGAGCTGTCAAGGATACATGATAAGAGTACAGCTAGCTGTATGCAAGCAACTCGATCAATATATTGACGGAAGGCCAGTGTCAGATTCCTATTAACTAGAAGCAAATCAGAAATGGTTGGGGGTGTACATCTATTTTATATTTTTACTATATTGAATAATGGCTTAACATTTAAAAGTGAAACCTAGTGACAGTGTCTCTTTAGAGAGAAAAATCAAATTAATAAAAATAAGAATGAAATTAATAAAAATATCCCCTCTCCCCATTAATTCCCAGGTCTCAGGAAAAAAATGACAAATGCTCCTGATATTTTACATGTAAGCGAGAGTAAAGTTAAATGAAATATGAACAATCGCAACTCTGTGAAAATGTCACTCATGCTCATTTCTGTTTGTGCAAACTTGACTTGATCTTAATTAGGGTTGCACAGATACCAAGTACAGTACTCGGTACAAGTACGAGTACATGTACCGATACTTTTGAGCTCCAAGACTACACTAGAGAAAAATTCAAAAATTAGGAGGCAGCTGTCATTTGTAAGGAGCACACGGAGCTCCTGGGATTTGTACATCTCTGTTTTAATGTATGATTTTGTTTCTATAAATATATATAAAGGGATGCACAGATACCAGTTTTGCGAGTACGAGTACTGGTACTTGCCGAGTACTTACAAGTACTGATAAATTTTTGTTTATTGTCATGTGACAGTTTTTCTAAAACAATACAGACTAATGATTTCAGGACAGTGGGGGAGCTCCAGAGCCAGGTCCCAGCTGCAACCTCTGCAACCCTGGTAGTTCTCATGAAAATGCCAAGTATCTGCGCTGGTACTCGAAAAGTATCTGTGCATCCCTAATCTTAATGTTACATAATATAACACTGAAAGGGGCAAAAGACTCTCCTAAATAAAAAAGTTTTCACTTAGCCAATCAAGGAAAGAGATGGGGAAAATACTCCTATATACAGTATATTGCAAAACAATATGATATAATAAAGGACATATACCTCTGTAGCAAACTGCTGGGCCAAAACATCACTATTAATTTTAAATGTTCTCCGAACATCTGTTACAGTGTTCATTACCAGGACTTGATTCTTCAGTCCTTCAAAGTGAAGAAAAAACAAGTCAGGAAAAACAGACATTAAAAAGGATGTCTGAACCCAAGAACAAACATTAACCAGTTGACATCCGGGGTGTTAAACCCCCTTCCCATCCAGGCCATTTTTCAGTATTCAGCTCTGCGGTACTTTGACTGACATTTATTACGTCATGCAGCGCTGTACTGAAATGAATTTTATACCCTTTTTTGGGGACAGATAGAGCTTTCTTTTGGTGGTATTTATTCACCACTGGGGTTTTTATTTTTTAATATATTAAGGAAAAACTACAGATTTTGTTTTAAAAAAAACAGTTCCCCCTATATTAAATTCTAAAACATGTATTACAAATTTTTTTGGTAAAATATAAAAGACGGGGTCACGTCGGGTAAAGAGACACCAAACATGTCAAGCCTTAAAATTGCGCATGCGCGCAAAACCTCAAAAAAAACTACATTACCCAAAATTGGCCATAGGCGACGCATTAAAAGCTTTTACCGCTCATCAGTTTAGTGTTATCAGTGATTGATGGCCCTAAAATGATGGCTCTCACTGCGACGTTCGCTTCAATATGTAACATGTGTAGCGCAATTGTCATTTTCGGGGACTTAAACATTGGGGGGGTTTATTTTTTAATTTATTTTTTGAAACTTTTTTTATTTATATAGATTTTTTTTTTACACTTAAATGAGGTGAGTGGAAATCACTCATCTCATAGTTCTCCTTTAAGATGGCAATATAAGTTCATGCCTGCATAGTTGTTCTAGAGTGAATTGGGAACCCCAAAGCCAAGATGCTCTGTTATGCAAATAGGGATGAAAACTAGGAAGTCAGAGGTTAGCCCTGCCACCTGCCAATCTTCCTTTTTGGTATGTAAAGCAGCCCATCACATTACTGGACTAATGGGGTGACACTAATGGGAAGACTTGAGGTAAGGGCTGAATTTTCCTTATGTGAAGCACTCTAGTAACAAACTTGCCTCTTAAGGAAAGGCATTTTCCTCCCCTGAGATGATGTGCATGATCTCATGTCCTAGTCACATGTGCCAGAGTTCCAGGAAGTAAAATGAGATGGATTAATATAACAATGCAGTGTTAGCTCTGAATTACTGTTGTGTTCAAATCTCACCATGGAGGAGTATTCATCTTCCTCCCATAGTTTACAGCATACACAACTGCTTCTGCCTTGATTGGCCCTTGAATGTGTATGAGAGCTTATGTAACAGTGTGCTGGGATTTAAGATGATAACATCCAGTAGGACATATAAATGGTGTGTACATATGCTCTGTAGAGTATGTTAGCTGAACCTGTTGGACAGCTATGAGTATCTGAAATAACAGCAACTGAAAATGTCTCATAACATTTCAGCAAAGGTCAAATCACTGACTTTCTCTTTAGCTTGGATTACAGATTTGCACTAATCAAATTACCAGCGTCAGGGGCCAAGTTCTTGAACAGACATGCTGGAATAAGGCTAACGCAGCCTGGACTATCGTGCTTTCCTAGGAGAGAAATACTGACTTGCCATTAAGGAATAATCACAGAGTCATCAAGTTTATTTAAAGTTTCGCTGGTTCATCAAGTAAAAAAGGATACAGGACATGCGAGTCTGGTCCAGTGAGTGTGGCCCAACATGCAACGTTTACCTTCAAAGGGAAACAAAAGCTGTAAGTGATCTGGAAACAGCAACATCTGAACTGTAACTAGAAAAAATGATATTGGAACAATTTCAGATTTTGAACAAATAACTTTATGAATATTGCCAAACTAAATACATTGGCAACTCTCATTGCATGTAAAAAGTAACACATGGCCGCATGTCCCAAACATAGGTAGACAGATCTGTGGCCAGACACATATACAAAGTACCATAGATCCAACCATGCTTTTGACAGACTGCATCGTCTATGTCATTTTTTATTTTGCTTATAGTTGCACTTTAACTTTCCATTAAAGATGACTGTACGACCGTCCTCGGACGGCCTCCAATTCATTGCATCCTCATCCTGTGTGAGGATGCATGTCTCCTAGTGATTAACATTACTGTTTGAAGCCCTTCCGTGTGCACCTTGCTGTAAAGCTGGTAACGAATTGATGAGTGCGTTTGCCATTTGTTTTGCTTGACTGATTTGGTGCAGTGACGCATGGGGGGTCTCAGCTGCCGTTGTGATGTGCGGGGTGCCTTGTGCGTACCAGTGCCTTTAAGTGAGGTTGGGCTTCCTCCTGACAAACCTGCACCCAATTTAATCTTTTGCCTCATGTGCTCCAAGATGAAGACTCTCATAGTTTAGAGTTAGGACCGCACTATATGGAGGTGCCTTGACGTAGCTGTGCAGCTTTCACATTTTCTGCAGAAGGACCGCACTATATGGAGGTGCCTTGACGTAGCTGTGCAGCTTTCACATTTTCTGCAGAAGACGTGTATCTAAACCTCTGCTTTTAACCTTAGTGGTTAGACAGGTTTTTTTGCATGCTGGCTGGCGAGTGTGACTGGAAACTTTTTGTTGTTTTACTGTTTGAAGCCCTTCCGTGTGCACCTTGCTGTAAAGCTGGTAACGAATTGATGAGTGTGTTTGCCATTTGTTTTGCTTGACTAATGATTAACATGGCACCAGTTCAGCCTCAGGATTACTCTATGGATGTAGGCTGAATGCACAGGTGTAAGAATGTCAGCATGAAGGCAAAAATGGAAGCGAGCATCCGGGGGTGACCACTCTGCTCATCCATATATGTTTACTAAGTGGGTGTTGCCACCACAGGACAGGAAGTGTGTTACTAGGAAAATCACCCAGTAAACATAAATTAATAAGGTAAACGAATGCAGTCATTTATGTACAGAGGTGTAGCAATGAAGCAAATATTACACAACTGGCACTCAATTTTTGGCTCACAGTGCCACAGGCTCCCATTGCCTACACTTCTAAGTGGGTGCCCTCACATCACAATGTCAATAGTGCAGTTGTCTCTTGTATCATATTGGCTATTCCCACCTCTAAATTATATCCATTTAGTGAACAAAATACACATCTTACTTATATAATAGCATGTCTGAGCAAAAAGATATATTTGTCTGCATGTTACTATGCTAGTGCAAACATATACTGCACTAATAAACTACATTTAATACATGCAACCCTTCCAGGGCATCGTGGCGCTTTAGATTTCCTAGATTGACCACCACTGTAGTAGACAATATTAAGGCCCCATTCACACTGAGCGGTTTATCACGCGGATTTGCGCTGCAAAATCGCGCATATTTCCGCGCGATATCGCTCTGTGTACTAAGTCCAATGCATGTCAATGGAGCTGTTCCCATTTACAGCTCCATGTCGCCTGTAGCTCGCTTGTGCAGGACCCTTTTTTTGCGTGGATGTCGAATTCGCAATATCGCAAATGTGAATGGGGCCTAAAAGAGACTTTTCAACCCCTTTGCTAAAACTTTGCAAAAATATTGTTTGTACCAAACAATATAATTATATTTGTAAATATTAAACCATTTGATGCAGTACAGATTGACAATGCAGGTTCATCGACCATGAATCTATTCATACCTTATGATTTGTAAAGTAGGGATTGTCGTGACTTTCCACAGTGGGCGCATCTTTCCACAGTCCATTAAGGTTCAGAAGACCGTATTTACAGAACCCATTCTCCATGTCACTTACTGCAAATAACCTTTGGCTTGCTGAATCTGCCTGCAAAATGTACAGTGTGATCAACACTGCAGCAAGTAATTAAAACAGAGAAATACATATACTGTCATATACTGTATGCCAACATCAAAAACTGTGTCCATGTTTACAGCCTAAGAATGTATTAATGTTTTAATATTGTGAACCTACCAGAATAAACTCAAACTTGTGTGTTCCTGGACCAGCAGGCTCTGGGTTGACAATTTGTACTTCCTTTCTCTGCATACAGTTCACTTTCAGCTCATGAGCACGTCTACAGCAAAATAAACACTATAATAATGCACATAAAATTATGGAAAAAATAATAATATGCAGGTACGTGGAAGCAGAGGTGCTCTAGAAACATTTTAGACCGAAATTTCTACATTTGTTAGGCCGAAACAGACTTTTTTCCCCCCAACCTTTTAAAAAAATGTTAGATTATTTTTTAATTACTTTATTTTTGTGTTTTGTTTTTTTACTTTACGGTTAGGGACTTTGGGGAAATAGCAGGGGTCACCTTTCACTAGCCCCTCGTATATAAAAAAAAATATATATATATATATATATATATCATACACATACTGTAACATTTGTATCATGTGTTTTTTTGTGGATTTTTGGTTGATATTCTGTCTCTATCGTTTACAATACACCTAAGATAAAAATTATAGACCTTTCATTTCTTAGGAAGTGGGCAAACTTACAAAATCTGCAGGGGATCAAAGTGTGTGTGTGTGTGTGTGTGTGTGTAAATATTGGCACCCCTGCATTTTTGTCAGATAATGCACCATTTTGCACAGAAGACTCTTGCAATTACAATGTTTAGGCATTCTCGTGTTTCTCTTGTTTGTATTGGTTTGACACAAAATTAAAAGCTTTTTGACAAAAAAACAAAATCACAGCTTTTGGTAAAGCCCATCATTCTACTGTTTTCAGAAAAAGAAATGAGACCTTTAACCCCTTCATGACTGAGCTTGTTTTTGGTTTCTGTTCGTAAATGACTGACACACTTTTGAAATTTTTGCTGTGTGATTCTTTCACGTCAGTAATATACTTTCTTACAAAGTGCACCCACACATATTATATATTGTTTTTTAGAGGACAGATAGGGCTATATATTTAGATCACATATGTGTGTCTAACGCCTCACTTAGGACAAATAAAATATAAAAAAAAGAGGAAAAAAACAGTTTTGATTTGGAGTATTTTTTTTAACAAAACCAGCACAGCTAAAAAAAATAATGCAATACATACATTTATTTATCCCTTATTTTTATTTTATTTTTACACTTTTCACTTTTTTTTAAACTTAAAAATTTTATTTGCTTTATTTAATTATATCAAGCAGTCATTGTGAATTTATCTCACTATTACTGCTTGATAAATTAATACATTTTTGGTTATTATCAGGCTGCTTCAAACTTCAGAACAGCCGATAATAAGTTAGTGACACTGATCCTGAGCATTGATGGTTAGAGGATGAGATTGATTTCACTTATTTTTTCCAAGGGCTGTATTACCAAATAATAATTGAAGGTGCCAATCATTTTGTCCAGTCCGTTTTTAGAGTTTTGCATGGAATGTGTCAGATCTGGCTTTTTTTCGCTTTTTTTGTGTCATACCAATACAAACAAAAGAAATACATATGAGAATGCCTAAACATTTGTAATTGCAACAATTTTCTGCACAAAGTGGTGCATTATCTGACAAATGCAAGGGGTGACAATATTTTTGCCCATGACTGTATGTATATTATATATATCTATATATACAGTATATATACTGTATATATAGATACATATATATATATATAGATATATATATGTATATATAATATCCTGAGTCATGTCTAAATATCACCCAGTCTAAATATAGTAGTTGTTTAGGTTAGTCTGGGCAAACAGATATACCATAGCATCATTTGCCATAGCACAACACACTAGGTAAAGCTCTTTAAAACAATGTCCTCTACCCCTAAAATTTTACTGTTAAACACAAAATAAAATAGAGAAAATGGAGGAGGCATGTAGTGGCCTTATAAAACTATTAGATTCTTACCTGCAGTAGGTTGTAAATGGCATCAGTCCAAGCTGACGTTTCCACACTAGCATAGATGCATTTAATCCTGGCCTCGTGGATTTCTGAATGAAGCAAGACTTTTTATTGACCATTTACAGTAAGCACAACTGCCAATAGATAATTGCATCCTGAAACAGGAAAGGGCAATCCTGCCAAGTTCCCATTTCATGATTACATTGAAAACTGTCTCAAAACATCATTATTACTAAAATGTTTGAGTTTTAATACAGGGCAGCCTAGTAGCTATAAATCAAAGGTCAACACAGGACACCACATATATTAAGAAAACAATCAATGTGCTACTAATCAAAAGGAAAACACTTGTCGTTTGTATATCATATATCCCATAAACCCACCACAGCGCTCACCTTCCTATTTTTGTCTTCTTCAAGAAGTTGCAGTCTTTTCCGTTCCATTTCCTTTTGCAATATACCTTCTCTAGTCAATGGGTTGCAGTTATTGTGTCCCGGAAGAAGGCGGAAATACTTGTTCTTTTCGGGATCATAGTAAAAACCAGGAAGTTCTAGGAAAAATAAAGGAATACAGTGATTTATTATTTGCCAACTACGATATAAGATTTGGAGGGTTTTTGTTTAAACTGCATAACTAATTTTAAATCATGGGCAGTTACATTTTAATTCTTAGTTTTAAACGTGTCCTTTGACCTTCACACGTGAAAATCATACCTTGTTAGTGGTCTCTGTGGGTCACATTTAGAAAACACTCTTGTAGCTGATAAGAACATTAATATAGTGTGCATGAGTATCTGCATCTGAGGAAACTGTTGTTACCTGGCACTGAAGAGCTTTGATTTCCACTAGAGGAAGAACTTGCTGCTGTGCTTGTCTCTGAACATTCGGATATATTTGACCTATACCTAGTTAGAAGAAAAAAATGTCATTAGAACATTTAACAAATACAAAGGGGCCTGTTAATCATAGAAAGGTACAGAAAATATTTTTTAACCAATCTGTAGAAGACAGTTGTTCTTTTTTCCCCCTTATTATAACTAGGGATGCACCGAAATGTCGGCCGAAAATGGCACTTTGGGCAAAATGCCGAAAGTAAAATTTTTAGGCCGAAACTATGCATCCATGGTTTCTCTCCTCCCCCTTAGGTGCTGCTCTGTGTGCCCTCTGTCACTTTCAGCAGAAGAGCACTGTGAGCGTGTCACAGGAGGCCGAACGGGGCGATGCGGGAGGAGAGGCCCCGTTCGGCCTCCTGTGACACATCAGAATGGAGAGCGGTGTGGGGGAGGAGACAGCTGTGAGTCATCACAGGAGGCTGAGGTGGCGGTGCGGGGTAGAAGTCAGCTGTCAGCCGTGTCACAGGTGGCTGAGCTCTCCTCCCTGCATCGGTGGCTCAGCCTCCTGTGACAGCGAGTCAGGATAGAGAATGGAGTACAAGCACTCAACGATCAGCTGATCGTTGAGTGTTAGTAAATATTTGAGGACATAGTATGTTTTTTGTTTGTTTTTTTTTATTCAAAAATTTTTATTCAACAAGTTTAAAACATGTCACAGAGTATGCAAAAAACATAAATCAGTCCCCAAGAAACAGTGGGTAGATCCAACACAGTATGTTTAAAGTACAATAAACACGAAGCACAAATGCAATAGACATGCAGTGAATGGCTTGAGATCCGCCACACTTGAGTTTTCCGAGTTATATGAAACAAAAAGAAAAGGAAAAGAAAAGAAAGAAAATGCAGGGTGAGAAAAAGAGAGTAGAACAAGAAAAAAAGAAAAAGAAAAGAAAAGACAAAGAGGGAAGGTAAGAAGGGCCCAGAGATCTTACGAACTCACATCAATACAGGATGAACCCCATAAATCAAAGATCCAACTGTCAAAGTCATGTGGTAAAAAATGGAGGACCCATGGTTCCCAAACCTTGCGGAACCAGGGAAAAGAGTTCTGCAATTTGGCCGTCAGCTTCTCGTTCACCATTACCCAATGTAGTTTATGTTTAACCGCTGATATACTTAGCTTATCAGAAAGCCAAGCCCCAGCAATCATCTGTTTTGCAACCATCAAGACACGTGTCATCAAAATTACCTGATATTTGGAAAAGCTAGGACATTGTATGTTTACTGTGCCCCCAATTATGAATGAACAGGAAGTGCTTTACATCACTTCCTGTTCATTCATGGATTGTGGACATCGTAACCCATACTATATCTCATACTATAGCCCCAATTTATGAATTGACAGGAGTATAGAGGCTTCCTGTTCAATCATAACAGGGACTGCAGAAAAAGAGAGCTGACAGAATTGTAGCCAGCTTGTTCATAAACATAAGGACTGTAAGTGCTTGGGCAAAATTTTTTAGAAATACCGTATTTTGCGCTCCATAGGGCGCACCTGACCATAGGACGCAGGGAGGGTAGGGTTCTGTGACAGCTGTAGTTAGTGACAGCTGAGACAGGTGGCGTTGTGATTACAGCGCCACAGTGTCAGTGATCACACAGAGCATACGAAGAACGGACGTTCTTCGTCTGCTCTACGGGCTCCATGGTGAGCTCCTATGCCGTGGTCACGGGTCCCCCAGAGGAGCGGGGGACCCTAAAAACCACGGCGGGGGGCCCCCCAGACACGATCGCCGCCGCTCGTTTTGATACAAGTGATCTGATCAGATCACTTGTATTAAACGAGCAGCGGCTCCCACTGTACATTTAGCTCTGCTTGTCCAGAGCAGGGCTAAATGTACAAAAAAACTACTCGCCCGGCGCCTGAAACTGCATGTCCCGGGCGTCGGGCGATAGGGATTGGCTTCATAAGACGCACAGACATTTTTGCCCGCCTTATGGAGCGAAAAATACGGTACTTTGCCTGACAATAAATATTTGTTTGATCTGGAATTATTATTGAAAAAAAAAATATTTGTTTTATAGTTTAATACTACTTGAAATACCTTTTATTGAAGTGACTCTGTGACTTATTTCTCATCCATGACATAGATATGGATTTAGGTGCTCAATCATATGCTTCACCAATTTCATTAATTAACAGGCAGCTGTACCATTCATGTATTCACAAAATGTTACTATAAAACAGCCACATACCAAATGTTACATATCATGCTCTGACTCTAGTCCTTACTCTTTGTTCTGTCAATTCATATTCATTAGGTGTAAAAATATGGTAATACAGTACAATAAACCAGGGCTGTAAAAGTCCCAGGAGCCAAGTAAAAAAAAAAAAAATACTGCTCTACCACCTAACTTTTGGCAGCCATTTCTTCTGAGGTATATGATGCACACCTTCCCTGGGCCCGTAAAACCTTATAGGTTCCTATATTTCACTGACTGGCTATTGAATCCTAGAACAATTTATCAATGCCTGCTGTAAGCCCTAAACTCTAATCCTGCCGAGTTGACAAGCAACACAAAATGCCTTGTGTCCTATTCTTAACTCGACTTTGCAAAACAGCCGCCAGTCCTTTCATTGCACTAGGTGAGAGAACAGCTCTGGGGCATGTTTGGGCTGTGCTGAGCGAAGCCAGGTTTAGGTGTAGACAGGGTGGTCACCTTAGCCCTAATTTCACATACTGTGGCTCTTCCAGAGACCCAGAGGAGGTTCTCAGCAGAGATCTATTTTAAAGAGGAACTTCAGGAATGTAAAAAAAATTAACCCTTGCAGTGGGGCTACCCCCACACTGCAAGGGTTGACTGCTTGTTGTTCTCTAAGGGCTCAAATTAAAAAAATACACTCAACTGATCCCACCTAGCTGCTAGACTGGTCCCCATGGCCTCTTCTTCACCGGGCTCCAGTGGTCTAAACTTCGCTGATGGCATCATGCCTAAAGCAGTCCATTCACTTGCATTAGACATGAGGACGCCAAGGGACATACCACCGGAGCCAGAGTGGAGGGGGAGAGAGGTGAGCGACACCACCGCACGACCAAGGATCAGGTGAGTACATTTTAAAAAAAATTCCGGCCCCTGGACAAAAACAAGCAGTTAACCCTTGCAGTGCAGGTGTAGCCCCGCTGAAAGGGTTAACTTTTCACATTCCTGGAGTTCTTCTTTAAAGCAAACCTTTACCCCCTTTAACTAGAAATCACATCGACATACAGCTCTGCATGCTAATATGAAATCATCTTACATTCATTAGCTAAACATATTTTTATTTTACTCGCAAATTTTTTTTTTTTTCCCCCCACCTTCTGGTCCACTTTGGCACAACTTATGTAATCGTGCCCAAGCGTTGCATCTTGGGAAGGTTTGAGCAGCAGAGCATTGCTGGGAAATCTTATCTGTAATCTCAGGAGATCTCAGTGAAAGGCATTTTCCTCCCCTGAGATGATGTGCATGGTCACATGTCCTAGTCACATGTGCCAGACTTCCAGGAAGTATAGGGAGATCTAGTAGCCTGCCCTTAGTAAAATGGCCACTGCCAGAAGACTGAGGAAGAAAAGAACAATAAGCCATGGTATGCAAAAAATAAAAAGCTTGCAACTATCTAGAGCCATCTGTGTGTAGATTGTCATTACAAAACATTTCCTTTGCCTTTATTTTAGAAATATGGGTAAAGTTCCTCTTTAAGGGTTTGTCCACCCAAACCACCTATTTCTGCTTTGATTAAATTCAGCGTTGGAAATCACCCTCATCATTGTAAAGGGCAAGACTCCACTGGACTGAGAGAAAAACGTAGGTTGCCACTGCCAACCTTTCCTTCTGAAGTTGCTAGTTGGCAGGCTGTCACGCTGTTGCCATGCCTTAAGGCCTCACGCACACAAGGCCACAGAACATAAACCGTGGTCGTATTTCTGCATCCAGGAAACACAGCTGCAGAATACAGGCACCCTGTAGTGAATGGGTGTAGGTGGCTGTACACATGTTTATGCAGCTACCGTACTTATATAAACCTGCACACCCCCTGGGCACAGACAAGCAGGTTGTATGCACACACAGGTTTATTATTACATAGTATTTATATAGCGCCAACAGTTTGCGCAGCGCTTTACAAAATAAGGAAGACATTACAGTTACAATACAATTCAAGACAAGATGGTAAGGAGGGCCCTGCCCCTGAGGGCTTACAATCTAAAAGTTTATGTGGCGTAAATTGTCATACAGTCACCTACACCCAATCACTACTATAGCCAGCTGCGGCCATGCATCCCAGTCGCACAATTTACATCTTTCAGTCATTCACCTGAAACAAGCATACACATGAAGAGCTCTGATGTCACTTTATTCCTTGCATGTGCTGGTTCAGTGACACAGCCAAGCAGCTAGCATTTGCATGAGGGGAGGGAGCTTAGCAACCACATCCTACACATTCCTCAGAGCACAGATCTCCTTGTAATGCACATAGAGGCTTGTACTGCTGAGTGTCCTGGTATAAAGTCACATGCAGCCCAGCCACAAGGAGTGCAATCCAGGCGATCTGTGATCAGGGGCACTCGTAATCCGTCAGCGACTAGGCATGGCTAGTCACGTGACACTGCCCTCCAGGGACGTTACCGCCACACAGCGCTGGCCGCCTCATACTCACACCGTGCGAACAGCGCTCCCCGTCACACACAGGAAACACAAACACACGTGGAACCAACGAGAGCTGCAAGTCCCGGCTGAGGAGAGACCACTCTCCCCCTTCACGGCTGCTGCCATCTTGTGGTCAGTGCGCGAACTGCCTTTACGTGTAGAGGTGAATAGACCCTTTGAGCTTTTTAAGTAACGTTTCGTTTACAGAAAGATCAGAAAGATAGTTCATGGGTTTTTTTTGTGCGTGTTTTTGTAGTTTTTTCAGGATTTCCTCCCACCACCACCACCACCACCGGCAATCTACCTGACAGTTGGTACGTTTTACCTGTGAGTGAAAATTTCCAATAACATTCTGAGGGGAATTTATCAGAACTGGAGCGGATAAAATGTGGAGCAGTTGTCCAAAGTAACCAATCGGCTTCTCGCTTTTATTTTTAAAAGTTTAACTGCACAAACTTAACAGAGAAGCTGATTGGGTGTCCTGAGCAACTGCTCCAGATTCTGTCTGCTTCAGTTCTGATAAATTCCCCTCGATGTTTGCAGTGTGCCTGCCGCCCGCTTTCCAGCCAGCTTCCCAGGTTGCTAAGAGCCGGGAGGGGAGATGCGTAAGGGCCATGCACATCTTCCTGCCCAGCTCTTAGCAATCTGGTACGCTCTGGGCGGCATCCCACTCAGCTCTTGGCGACCAGTGATGTCACTGGTGCTCTCATATTGGACTGTTGAGCTGCAGTGTTGGAGTTTAGGTTTGGATAGGACAGGCAGGGCCGTCCCTATAAAGAGGCATGGCTTGGGGCGGCATCTCATCAGGGGGCCGGCAGAGGGGAAGAGCTCTTAGCAACCTGTAACAACCTATGTTCTGTCCGGCTTCCCTCCCAGCTCACCGACATCATTGGTTGCCAGGGAGCCAAGTGGGGGCTCTTGTTGATGTCCCACCAGGCTCCTGGCAACCAGTGACGTCAGTGAGCTTGGTGAGACCGGACAGAGAGCCACCAACAGGCACGCCCCACCCATATCTGCTACGGCACCCCTACTCTGAAAAGCACTATCAGCAGCAACCCCCCCACAGCCACAGATGGCATGCAGGGTAGGGAGGACAGAGATTATCTTTGTATCAGAAGTCCGGGCTCTATATACTGTGCCTGTCCTCCTAGAATCAACGGGCTCCTTGCAGGGCACAGCAATGCACATTTGAGGATTCCTAAACATAGTTACAGGTAAGTTGCATAATTTTAATAATAATGTTAGTTTGGTCACTTTTTTTTTTAAATAATGAAAGGCTGATGAATGTTCACTTGTTAGGACACCGAGCACAGGTACAGTATGTGAAAGCACATTCTTACCTTGTTTGCCAGTATTGTGAAAGATTTTGAAGCATTCACAAACACCTACAATCTGTATTCATATCTAGCACTGCAACCAACTAATCGGTAATAATCAATGAAAATAGTTGTCAGCTATGCTCATTATCGATTAGTTGGTTGATTCTCCTAGCTCTCTCCTCCACACTGGGAGCAGGGCACAGCAAGCAGTGGTCGGGTGCAATAGCCAGCCTGCTATTGCAATTTGAAATGTCCAATAGCAGGCTGGCTATTGCACCCGCCCACTACCTGCTGTATTTACATTCAGCTGCCGTCTATAGAATCTTACCACTGGCAGATGTCATTCCCTGGTTGAAGCTATTCCAGCGCCATGTGCTTACAATACAATTTTTATAAAAGGTGGGAAAAAAGTCATTTCCGATTTCAGCCTGACAAATTCTACTGTGGGAGGTGCGTTGCAGTGCCATTCATTTCAATGGCACCCCAAACGTGCCTCCCCCCGCAGTGTGATCGCCTGCACTGGAACGCACGATGCCGCAATGCTGTGCGTTCCAGTGCTGTGCGATTACGCAAAAAAATTGTGTATGCAGTTTTAGTCTGCATTTACACTGCGTTTGTGTATTTTATTTCAAATTAAGGATGGTATTTTTTTCATCCGATTAAGCAGAAAAATAATCGGCCAACTAATCGATTATGAAAATAATCAATAGTTGCAGCCCTATCCATGAAAACACTGCGTGTAGTACCCGACAGTGTCATATTAGCACAGTTTTGCTTGTGAAGATGCTTCAGGAACATCAATATAACAGAGAGGACAGATTTTGTCTGATACAGCATATAGTATAAACAATGATGACACAAAGGTCCAGCTGTTGCCTACAGGTGGGTTGTAGGAGATAGGATATCCGCCATGTTTCTACATAGAAATTAGCATCCTCTATTACAAGAGAACCCCATTAAGTGTATACAGATGTTTCTTCTTTTTCACTGTCATGTTGTGTCATATTTCTCCTGCTTAATGAAAACAAAATGACAGTGGCACCCCAGGGCATTGAATCTTGTGGGGAAAAACTGAGAGAATGCACGTGGGCATATAAAAAAAATGGCAAAGTAATGAGGACAGAGGAAAGTAGATCATGTTCTACTTTTCTACAGCTCATTACTTTGCTGTTTTATTAGACTGCCATGGTTTTTTTTTTTGTTCCTCGTAGGATTTAGTGCCTATGGGGCACCAGAGTTTTTATTCCTCTAAGCAGGTAAAAAAGGTAAATATGATGCCATGATGAATAACTATTGGTTTATATCGGCTTACAAATGACATATATACATTTTATAAACTTTAAGGCCTTGTTCACACCAAGCGCGGAGCAGATCCGGACCAGAGCAGGTGCAGACTGGATCAAAACTGCGTCCAATGTATTCCTATGGTATTTTGACCTCCAGTTCACATTGCAGCGTGCGGATTCAGACCAGATCCAGACCGGATGAAAAAAATGTGGCAAGCCCTATTTTACCTGCTCTGGATCTGGTCTGGAACGCATCAAAAACGCATGCAAGTGCCTGAAAGCTCATGTTACCAAAACCGGCCCTAAACGCATCAAAAACGCGTCTAAAACGCGGCACAACCCACTACACTGCGTGTGCAGAAACCTGACCGGATCTGGTCTGCATTTGGTGTGAACAAGGCCTCAGATAAATATAAGTTGATGATAAAGCTTTCCAAGTGACCTGTAAACACTTTACAACGTGCTAATCACTTGTGCATCCTCATGTGTGAACTTTTTAAGGTGCCAATACATTTAGAATTCTCCACAAGTCTGTTAGGCTAGGAAGCTCATATTCACGGTCATTCCTCTTAGGGACAGTGGTCTTCAGTGTTAAAGTAGTTACAGGTAAATTAATGGGAATTATGTGCTACCTGAAATATTGCCTAAGCCCTGATTCACACTGGAATCGGCCGGCACGTACAGCTCTGTGCTGCAGGGCTGTATCGCTGAGCTCCCGGGAAGGACAGGTGCTGCGTGTGATTAGTACGCAGCCCCCCTCCTTCTCTATGGGACTACGCAGTTGTACGCCCCCCCCCTCCGCTCACCCGCCCTGCACGTCCATGCGGGTGAGCGTACTTGTACACTGACAGGATGGATTCTGTCTGCATTCGAGCCAGGAGGTGTCCGCGCAGGCAATCGCATTGTCGCTGGAGGGCGTAGCTATGGTGCCATTCACTTCAATGGCCCGCTTAGCCCCCTTCAGCCCGGCAAAAAAGTGAGCCGGCGGCAATGCGAGGCAGTGTGTTCCGGCCAAAATCGGACTGGAATGCACTGCTTATGGTGTGAGCTAACCCTTAGTTCATGTGTAGACTGTGTGTGCAAAATACTTAATGCACACTAGATGGTATTCCCTTAATATACAAAGAAAGACAATGTGACATTTCATTTAGTGTTGACATGAAATGCTTGGAAGCACAAAAAAGCTTAAAGGAGAACTATGGGGTTAGGGCTTTTCCCCATAGTTCTCCTAAGGGTAACGGGAGGACACAAACTAGCGTCCTCCCATCACCCTAAGCTCAGTATACCGCGAGCTACACTGTGCTTTGTGAGCCCTGATTGGCTAAAGCCTTGCACCTGACCACAGGCCAGGTGCAAGACTTTGCCCAATCAGGGCACAGAGAACTGTGAGAGCTTTTTCCATGTTCAAAAGTTCGAACACAGGGGTGTTCGGCCCATCACTACTGGGGATGTGAACCTGGCCCTCCTTTATGATTTCTTTTCTCTTATGTACATTAGTATTAATGTATTGGAAAAAATTTTTTTTTACAGGGGCTTACACTACAAAGCTAGATCTGCTTTAATCACAGAGACAGGCATAAAACAGGCAGACTGTGTCTCATTCAAGAAAAGGCAGGCCCATGGACATGTGGTTTCAAGTCACATGATCGGAAGCCATGGTAGCAGGGTGCTGACATCAGTAGAGTTTTTAGTGAAAGTAAATGAAGATTTCACTGATACTGGCACCCACAATGCAGAGCTGCATGTAACCTAATATACAAGCTTTCGGTAACATGGCCTGAATGTGGAGCATCGCAGGAACCTGCTTTCTCTAGTACTTACATTTTGGCTTACCATGCCTTCCTAATGCCTGCCTGTATGAATAGAGCACACTAAATTACACGGTTTAGTTAAAGGGTTATTCAACTCTTGCATGTTTTTGCATATATCTACTGCTAGCAAGCAGTAGATCTATGCAAAACGATTTAAAAAAACTTTTTCAAAGGGTTAATACTTACCTATGTCTCCGCCGCACGCTCCAGTCCGAACATCTGAAAATTACTCAGGTGGCTGCAAAGGATCTTGGGGCGGGCACATGCGCAGTTCAGATGTTCGGCCGGGAGACGAGGAGAGACACAAGATAAGTACATGGAGCAGCATGCACCCGCACAGACTCTGTGGAACATGAGCGAAGAGAAGGACAGAGGAGTCTTCCCTGGATCGGAGACCCGCACCAGCGCTGGAGAGACAGCTAAAAACAACAGAAAAGAAGAAGATCGGATTAAGAGACATCATTTAAGGTAAGTCCCTACAGCAGGATTGGGAAGGGGGGGAAAAGTTTGACTTTAATGTCACTTTAAATTGCAATATTTCATTCGGATCAGATTTTTTTTTGCACTAACTGTACATAACGTTTTTGGCTTTAGGTAATGTAATTAACCTTCATTAACAGCCCGGTGGTCCAGCATACCTGCCAGACAATTACACAGCATAGCCACATTTTGCATATTCAGTTGCTAGAAAATAATAATAACAGTACACTATATACACAATTAGTTGAATCAAGTGCTATCGTCACAGTTCCTTGTACATTGATCAGGCCCCCGGGTTTTACCTCATGTCTGAGCTGCTCAGTTTCCTGTCAATCCGCCCTGAACCTAGGTGTTATAAGGTTTGTGCACCTGTGCTTTAGCATTCGAGCAACGTGTCTCCACGCTATTAGCTGGACCGCTCTGTTTTCTGTGGTATTGCTGTTTGAATATACCTTGTATTTGTGTCTTTGTTTGCTCTTCTTGGTTTCAGTGTTCCCTTCCTGCTGTGCTCTTACATTCCCCCTGTTTTCTGTCTGCGTACCTCTTTAGTTTGCGGTGGCTGTGTGTTCCCTCCACAGCATTGTTTCCTGCTCTGTTTGTGGTTGTCTCCTGCTCTTGCTTCCTGTGGTTATTGTGCTCCGCACTATTGTGCACCTCTCTCCTTTATACTGTGCATTCCCCTCTGCTGTTCCTGTGTATCTCTTGTCTCTGCATGTTCCCTGGGTCTTCCCTCTAGTGCCTGTTTTCTGTACCTTGTATCCTGTATGCACCCTGTGTCTTGTCCAGTGTGCTTGGTCCCTGGGCACCCGCTGGCACTGTGCCTGCATGGATGTGTCAGAAAGCCGCAACCTGGGAGCTGCCCCGCAGCTGAACATCCACACCATCAGTGGCTCTGGTGAAGACCAGGCGGCTCCTTAGATCCTGCAACTCTGGCACACCTGCGTTTGTTGTGCGGTCACACTGTCCCCAGGCCCGGATTTACTCCCTCTGCCGCCCCAAGGCCAGGTCCTTCAATGCCGCCCCCTCATATTCCAAAAAAAGTGGGCGTGATTATGTAAAAATGTATGACCACGTGAATGGTCACATATTCCACCGCTGTCGCAATCTTTGATAGAACACCTGCCCCGCTCCGTTCTCTGCTCATCCTTGCCCCCTCTTTTCCTTCGGATTGATAGAACACCAGCGTCAAGTCACCCATCAGCGGCTAGAAAGAAATAGCCAGCCTGCTATTGGATATTTTACATTTCATTAACCAATAGCAGGCTGGCTATTGCACCCGCCCACTGCCCGCTGTCAATCAGCAGTGGGCAGGTGCAACAGCCAGCCTGCTTTTGCAATTTAAAATAACCAATAACAGGCTGACTATTGCACCTTGCCACTGCCTGCTGTGTTGACATTCAGCAACTGAATCCAGGGAAGTGGAAAGGTGACACTAGGGGTCTAAAAGAGAACCTGTCACCTCTAATGTGCCATCACATAGGGGGCTTCTACCAGTTCCTTGGGCAGGGTTAGCTAACATTCCAGATTCCCACTTCAGAGGAGCTAAGTTCCACAAAAACACCTTCAGGGTAAATGTATTCCTCATTTCCTTCTGCAATCACAGAATACAGTGCAAAAGTCTTAGACACTTTAGATAGCTCGTGTCTACAAAATCCAGCCGGTACCCATAGTACAGCCTCTGCACAGACTGCTGCACGAGCCGCTGTGCAAATGCATGCGTGAGTAAGCTGTTATGGTGCTAGTATCGCGCACAGGAATGTGCATGCACATGGATGCTGCACATGTGCACGTGCAGCACTGTGCGCACACCTATTCCTGGCCATGGCTGGCTATTTATGGATGTTCACTGCAACCACATGTTGCTGAGAGATCTTCACTTAGTACTCTGCGTTATACCTGTTCCTGAAATCTGCTTTGGCCCAGCTGTTTGCTGCTTGCCTTTATGACCTTGGTTTGTCTACTGACCACTTTTCTGCCTACTGATTCGGTACCACTCTGCATGCAAGTCATTGACCCAGCCAGAGTATAGTTGGGCAAATGGCACAGCACGGGTAGTGCCGTGTGATTGGCATTCCCTCAATTATATGCTGGGCATAAAATTTATAACAGCCCCCTAGTGTTACAAACATGGCTTTTGCATAAAGTAAAGCAGTACAATAAGATATCTGTATAGCTTTACAGAAAGAAACTAACATAGTTATAGACCACTTTCAGTTAAAAGTATGAAACCTTTGTTGGCATATAGGCCAGTGCTTAGGTAAATTTTCACCACATTCACTAAGTAAAAATTATCTTGTAAAGTGAATATGCTCCACTCCTTTAGTTAATCAACCCCACTGTGTACATTGCACCAAAGTAATTAACTGAAACATAAACATCTGTATAAAAGGTAACAGCACTGGGCAAGGGACAACCATACTGAAAAGGTGAGGTTGCGGTCAATGTTGCAAAGGCTCTTCTTCAGAAGCACAAACTAAAGGCCAAGGAGGACCAGAAACACAGAAGTGCAACTCTCATATGCACAAAAACCACAGGACTGTAATAAAGACGAATGGCAGCAGGTGCTCCAGGGCTGGAGAATAGTAGGAACATCTGCAGGCAACGGTGAAGCATAGTGGAGACTCCTTGCTGGTTTGGAGCTGCTTTCCTACAAACAAAGCTGGTCATCTCATCAAAATTGGTGACACCCCCCCTCTTACTGCTGAAAAGTACAGACAGCGTCTTACTAATCATATAAATATAATAACGCTAAATGTAATAACATCAGAAAGGCATTTGGTCGGTCTCAACTTCATTCTGCAGCATTACAATCATCCCAACAGATATTGTGGCACCCACAGAGCCACAATTGCAACGCTATCAAGCCAGGATTATTTGCAAAGACAAAAGCAAGTGAGACACACAAAGTCTGGTAAGTTCTCCAAAAGGCTTGAACCAATCTACTCCATGAGTACCTTCACAAACTGCATGTAAGTGTACTCAAAAGAACTGTTACTGTTATTAAAGTAACTGGTAATCAAACTACTGTAACTATTGATGTAATTTATGTTTATTCAGTTTACTGCACTTTATAGGAAGTTTATTAATTAAAA
Source organism: Nanorana parkeri (assembly GCF_000935625.1). Taxonomy (NCBI): domain Eukaryota; kingdom Metazoa; phylum Chordata; class Amphibia; order Anura; family Dicroglossidae; genus Nanorana; species Nanorana parkeri. The sequence continues at coordinate 108,669 of NW_017306803.1, forward strand.
TATTCATTACATTATTTGTAAAAGCATTCTTACTTTACAACATTTTTCTGCATTAAGGTACCTACAAAGTTTTACTAAAACTGACTATAAATCAGCAAATGTTATAAAAAAAAAAAAACAACAACATATTGATATTACTAAAAGAATAGGCAGAACAATATTTAACATCAAAATTGCACACCTTTGTGTCTAGTGTGCTTTGTACTTCCAGGTGTCTAGCGGTTGTTTGCCCATACTATTCTGTGTTTTCCCTTTCATACTTTGGTTTAAAAGTGGGAGAGAGAGCAATCCAGCAAAATTTTGTATCCTCTATGAATTATATTTATATAGTATATTACAGTATCATATGCCAGTAAGCGTAAGTGAGTGCATGGTCAAGCATAGTATATATATATAAAAAATGTAGAAAAAATCTGAGTTTACTTGGACAATGCCAAAGTTGTCAATTACATTAATCATTAGGGGCACCAGGAGTGTTGCAGTGGTTATAGAGTCTGTCCTCTCTTGGGCAGAGTTTCATGTTCCAGAAATCTCCACAGTGCACATTCCTGGGGTGGAGGACTGATAGACAGATTTTCTCAGCAGACAACACCTTGACCCAGGGGAATGATCTGTCTTTTTGGAGGTGTTCTGGAACATATGTCTGCATTGGGTGACACCGGGTGTGGATTTGCTAGCTTTTCAGTTCAAGGAAGCTTGCCAGATTTGTCTCCAGGGCATAGCACACCACGGCAGATGCTGCAAACATCCTGGTGACACTGTGGTATGCTAACCTCATTAGTTTGTTAGCCGATGCTCCGTTGCCTTTACCAGATCAGCCAGATCTGTTATCTCAATGACTGATCTTCCACCGTGTTTCTCATTCACTGATTACTCGCTGATTCGTACTTTTATACAAGGGGTTCCACATGTTTCTCCCCCTGTTAGACCTCCTCTTTAACCATAGGATTTAAATTGTGTTGTTGGTACTACATGCCACCATTCAAACCTATTCAGGACATTTGCCTTTCACCTTAATGAGGATATTGTGTTGCCTTCCTTGTGTAATTCACGCCAAGGAGATTACTCTCCTTTGTCTGGAGGCGGTAAAGGCCATCAGGGTTTAATGTTCTGCCATGATTCCTTTATGATGACTAGTTTCCTGAATGTCTTAAAAGAGGTTCTCCAGATCCACTATTTCCAAGTGACGTGGACAGGTTGTGTGCAGGCCTATGAGCTGTGGGATAAGGTACCTCTGTTTCCCATTAAAAGCTCACCACTAGGGCAGAGAGTGCCTCTTGGGCTTTTTATCATCAGACCTCTATGTCTCTTATCTGTATGGCTATGACCTGGCTTACTGTACACATGTTTTTTAAGTTCTACAAGGTTGATATATCTGCCTCCGCAGATGCTAGTGGAAGGGTTCTGCAAGCAGAACTTAATAATCTTTCTGTTCCTTTTTGTTTTGTTCTTTCTTGTTGGGCTGCTTTGCCGGTGTTTGTTTTGGTGTGCCCACCATTCAGTTTGGACCGCTTTTGGATGTCCCTAGGTTGCTTATCATCAAGCTGTTTCCTTCAATGGACGATAGAGAAAATAGGATTTTTGTACTCGCCATAAAATTATTTTCTCAGAATCCATCGAAAGACACAGCTCGCTCCCTCATATGCTATCATTCTCTCATTTGAATGCTTGCTACAACTGAGCAGGTGAGTGTCCGGACCGGATGCAGACACTTTAGTCAGAGTGTATAGTGGTGAGTTGCTTCACCTCTAGCAGCCGCTTTTCCCTTAAGCCTAGTGCACTTACCGCTACTTGGATGCCCCCAGGACTTAAACTATGCACTCTGGCTATAAATGTCACAGGTGGCCCACAGGAACTAAGGAGTAGTACTGACTGGTGACAAAACAAAAGATATAAACAGAAATCAAGATAGCAGACAGGATCTGAATACAAAATATAACACTGGAACTGTATACAGGACAGCAAGAAACAAGACAGGTACAGGATTCAAGATATACAAGGCAAGATAACGGCTTGTGCAGACAAGACAAGACTGAACTATCACAAGCCCAAAGCCCTGGGCTTGTGATGCTTAACTACTATAGGACTGCCCACAATGTAAAAACGATCTGTCTTGAACTAGATACACCAAGAACATGGCTGCTGCTGCAGCTGTGTTCTTGGTATTGATTTAAACACCTGTCTAGATGCAATCGATCCAGCAGCTATACAGCTGCCGGATCGCTTGTGCGAGTCTTTCTGCATCGATTGGAGGGAGTTCAACAGGCTTCTAGCTCCTGATCTCTCCTCCGACCACTGGACCCGGAAGTGATGTGTATTACATAATTTCGGGTCTCACGGATTACATTGTCCGGCTCCTGCAGCCAGGAGATGAAGCTGGTGACGTGAATGTTGGAGTGAGAGCAATAATTCTAAAGCCATCCATCACAACACACACACAATTTTAAGGCTTAATATGTTTCGGATCTATTTACCTGACGTGACCCCCATCTTTTATATTTTATCCAAAAAAATGGGTGTTATATTTGGTTTCTTTGCACTAAATTTCGTTTTAGTGTATTTATGTAATGGTTCCCGGGGACGTCGCGGACTCGAGGGGATGCTCCGCCCCCGGGCCGCCGACGTCAGACGGGACCGGCCCCTTCCGCGACCTCGCAACTGTCTGGCATTCCAGCAACCCGATGCGGACGCCAGACGAGTGCCGGTCTCGTTACAGCCAGCACCCTCTACTGCGCTCCCTGACAGGAGGACGGAGGATCTCTCTGCTGAGTGTTGTGACACAGCTGCTTGCCCTCACAGGGGACTCTGCGCTAGCGTGCCCAGGACTAAGCCTAAGAACTAACCAGGACAACTAATTGCAAGTATACCTCTCTGGGCTGCTACCCATTGGGGCTTTATCTGATTACCGATAGCCTGTCTGGACTTATCATCAACACTACAGAATTGATCATATGTGGAAGAGATTAAACTAGCACACTAGAGGATTACTCCTATGTGGTGCAGATATTATGCTGGCAACCTAAAGCGTTACTTTACTGGCACACTAAAACGTTAACTCTGATCGGGTGAATATAATAGACTGGCATACTAAAGTACTGGGCATGTGTGAAGTGAACATATGTACCAGCAAAGGGAGCATTGCTATGTGGACTTAACATAGTTGTACCTTAACCATCCAAAACCATTGATCCTGAGTACTTCAGGTTATTGCCTTATCACTCATACTATTTACTATAGGTATAGCAAGCTTAGTGAGGTTGGAAGATAGACTGATGATGTACTGAGGTTGCTTGGCAAATTAACTTTTGCCATCACATACTCCTGATCCAGAGCACGTGACTGTTAACGTGTCTCCGCAGCTGAGTTCTGTCTTCCTATAAGGTAGATAATTACAATTTTATCCTAAAATATTGGTTGGATAAAAATTTGCGCAAATACCGTGCAACGTAACATATTGCACTAGCTTTTTTGTTTTGTTCTACAGGGCCTCTGCTTTAAGAAACTATATCGTTGTTTGGGGGGTAGTAGCTGTTTTCTAGCCAAGAATTCAGATTGTATTGTGTGTGCAAATAGTAACAAATTGCTCCAGGCAGCATGTGGTTAAATATAGCGCCACTAACCAACCCCAAGACTGAGAGAGGTGTGTAGCCATGCGGATTAGCCTGCAGTTGAGTAAAGGTATGTGTCCACAAGCAACCACTAGGGGTACTAAGAGGTTGAGAAAGGCATAGGAGTATAAGACATGCTTCTAACAGTGGAGCAGGAGGGGTTATAGCTTCAAGGGGGCTGGCCTTCAGTTTTCTATGTTTTTAGTGTCCATTTCTCCTGATGGTGGCAGTATAACCCTAGATTTATTTTTATTAAGTTGTGTGGATTCCAAGAAAGAGATTTTACAGTGAGTACAAGAATCTTAATTTTGAAGACAGTTTGGCATGCTAAATGTCTTAAAAGAATTGTAATTTAGCTCTTTTTTTATTGTAAATTCAGCTTTAAAGCTCAATTTCTCTGCCTCCTTGCTAGACTGTGTTGGGGGGGGGGGGGGGGG
>NW_017306803.1:112765-165373 GCF_000935625.1 Nanorana parkeri
AAGCTTCTGAGGATAGAGCAATTTGCTATTAAAGTGACACTAAACTCAGGAGTAAAACCTTAAGGCCTGGTTCACACCTGCATGTCGCAGGAACATTTGTGTGCCGCGTTTGCCATACGTCCCCATTGATTTCAATGGGTTCATATACGCGTGACAAACGATGCAATAAAGCTCATGTAATATTTTGCACGACACACATTTGGGATTTTTTGCGTCTGCGTTTGTGCGCATTTTCAAGCCACAAGCACATTGTGCTTTGTGCATGTTTCTGCAAACGTGTGCCAAATAGACATCCACAGGAGCGGGCTTGGAGCGGTGTTACAACACACACAGGGACCATGGGGAACAAAAGTAGCCACCCTCCAAAAGGAAGAACAGTGTTGACACAAATTCAGAGATGATTTGAGGATCTACAGCCTAGTGGGACACAAATAAACTACATTTTTGTTAATAGGTAAGGTACTTTAATGCATTTTTAAGATTTTACTCCTGAGTTTAGTGTTTTATGTTTTCTGCCCACAACATTTAAAATGTTGTGGGCAGAGTTAGGCGTATTAATAGGTGTAAATTGACCCACTGAGAGTTGAAGAAAAGGCAGTTCCTGCCAAAATTAACCATTCTCCCTAAACTGTGGGAGTACTCCTCTATTTGTGGTTGGTCATCCAGCATCTGAGACCCAATTGGTTCCGGACGCTTATTTATATACTGAACCAGCTTCTCTTACCACTTTAGAGAACAGACTGTTTTAAATAACTAATCTTTCCAAAGCACAGCAGGGAGTTATCTGGGGACTATAAGCATAAGAGCCAATTTTCAGCATAAAAAAACAACTTTATGTACTTATAAAGACCTCTGATCGAGTCATTGGTTTTCAAGGCTATGGCAAAATGTTCCATTACAAGAATATACTGAACAAGTGATAAGTATTAGCAGTTTAGTGTGTAGCACAAGCAATCAAGCTGCAAATTCTTTGGCATTTCTGATCACTGGACCACTATTAAAAAAGGTTAAAAAGACACGCTAAGTAGTAATGTTGTATGCTTAAGTGATGTTCTGAAGAGGCACTCACCTTTGACTTACTTTTACTGCCAGGAAGTGTAACCGTTTGCAAGCAGGAAGCTACTTTGTTTCAATAACTGTAAGAGGCTAGTCAATAAGTAACCATGTTATTCCATACACACAGTTATTATAAGAGGAAGCAGCTTAGTGTCAATCTTGTTAAGTCTTTTGTTTGCATGTAATTGAGGATTAATGTTTTATTTGTGTACTGTACCGTATAGCAAGATCATAATTGGACTGCCTGCTGAGTCAATAGCTGCAGACTTCCAAACTTTGGGTGGCCTTCAGATTGGCACAACAACAGTGCATAGAGGGCTTCATGGAATGGGTTTCCTTGGCCAAACAGCTGCATCCAAGCCTTACATCACCAAGGGCAATGCAAAGCTTCGGATGCAGTGGTTTAAAGCACGCCGCCACGGGACTCTAGAGAAGTGGAGACGAGTCCTGACCTAAACTCGATAGAACACCCTGGGATGAATTAGAGCGTAGACTGCGAGCCAGGCCTTCTCATCCAACATCAGTACCTGACCTCACATATGCGCTTCTGGAAGAATGGTCAAACATTCCCATAGGCACACTCCTAAATCTTGTGGACAGCCTTCCCAGTAGAGTTGGAGCTGTTATAGCTGCAATGGGTGGGCCAACTCAATATTGAACCCTACGGACTAAGACTGGGATGCCATTAAAGTTCATGTGCGTGTAAAGGCAGGTGTCACAATACTTTTGGCAATATAGTGTGTGTGTATATATATGTGTAACAAGGACACTCCACTGTAGTCCAGGTAAGTCAAGTAAAACGCAGTTTATTAAAAGGGCAAACACAAAGTATCTGGTCATCCACCGGGTAGCCTTCCCCTGTTCACATAAAGGCCAACATTTCATGCACTTTTCATGATAATCGGCCTTCTCTAGCAAATACCGTCCTTTGTAGCATATACCGTCCTTAGTAGCTTTCCTCAGCTCTAAGGATTTCAGCACACCTCAGTGTGATACTCACACTGCTCTCCAAGCAGCGTGTCCCACAGGTCCTATGGTCACCGACCTTCCTTACCTCTCCCAGCCTCCCCCGGCTGTTCCTTGTGCGTCCAGCACGCACCTGAGTATGCGTGTGTCTGTGTGCCTCCTGCACACACACAACTCTGAGCACTGGGCTGGCTTCCTAAGTAGGCTGCTCTCAGCCACCTGATGAGCCCAGAAACCTGGGAAGAATGTGGAGCTGGAAGCAACTGTTCTTCCGGCGGTGGGGGGTCGTAACACAGAGCTAAGTGTATTTCAGCCACTTGCTTCTGCCTAATTCCTACATGTTTACCTTGTGAGTTTTCACAAGTGTTAATGGATGTGACTTACTCCAACTAGGTGTTGCTATGTTCTGTACATTACAAGGACAGTGTTCACATCTGCAACCACAGAACCATAAAAGTCAGTGATCAGAAATAATTTGGAGCTGTTGCCGATAGCAACTAATTACAATCTTAAATTTTTCCTGCTGCTCAGTTATAATCCATATTTGATTTACCTATTTATTACAGAATGAAAGTTAAATTTGCTTTGGGCAATAGCTCTTCATTTTCATTTTTCCAACATTCATAAAGTAATTCTCTTGATACTTTGTTAAGCACTGAATGCTCCTCGTAATAATTTTTATCTAGCAAAGTAGCATGTGGTGAGTGATTCCAAATGCAGCCCCACCATAGAATTGCTGTCTGGTACAGTTGTTGCATCTCTCCAAGAATGGTGGCAGATAACACAAGAAATTAAAAGTAGCAGCAGGAAGCAGCAAGACATGAGCAAAACAGTGCAGATGGTGTGCTATGAACCTGGGCAGGGTTGGTTGGAGTTTGATAACAGTTATTGTCAAAGTAGAAATGTGGTCAGACTATAGAATTTAATAATTTACATATTCCTAACAAGCAGTAAATGTGCTTTAAAGCGAGTAAACTTTTGTTGGGTGTGAGCTTTCACTATAATGTGCAAGTATGCACAGCATACATGCACATTATGGCACACTTACATTCCACTGTGCAGTCCTTCAGTGAGGACAGTTTCAAGATCCTGGGGATACAAAGTCACCAGCACTCCAGACATGTAATTACAAATTTATTGTGAAGAACTGTGTTACAGACATACAGTATATATTAGTGTTTTGGGGCCTTGCAGGACCCCTTTCTCAAGCCAACATACATTTTGTCACTTTATGTTGCCTTCTGAAATGTACCATATGAGGCCTTAAAACGTCGGTATATATGTCTGTTACACTGTTCTCCACAATAAATTTGTGATACACAATTACATGTCTGGAGTGCTGATTACTTTGTATTCCTTGCTCTCGTTTTGTTGCAGCACCATCCAACACTATCATTTGGAGCCCTGTCCTATTATTTAAAGGTCTATTACTGTCAAGAGTGCAGCTTCATCTATGGACTGAATCAGGTCCAAGATTTTGTCACCGCTGTTTGTTCTGGGTCCCATCGGGAAACTTTTTGGCTACTCGTTAACCACTGACGATGTAACTCCTGCACATGTACACAGTAGTTACATTGAGGGGAATGTATCAAAACTGGAGCAGACAAATCTTGAGAAGCTGTGCATGGCAACCAATCAGCTTTTGTCTTCAGTTTGGTCATTTAAGATTTGAAAATGAAAGAGAGAAACTGATTGGTTGCCATGCACAGCTTCTCCAGATTTTGTCTGTTCCAGTTTTGATACATTTCCTTCATTGTCTTTAGCAGCCAGCTGCATTCTTGGTGTGGCAAGCATTCAGCCAAAATGTACTCTGCGTGTATGCAAATGCATCATGCAGTGTACAAAGAAACCAAAAAGTCACCAGAAGCTATGGAAAACTGCTTTTTTCCCCCTCTGCTGAAAAAGTCAGCCTTCTTGTGTTTTTTTTTTTTTCTGTTTTGGGAACTTCAGTTCCACTATAAAAGCAGCCCTCAATGACCTCTGTATCTTCAGGCACTGTGGAATAATATATCCTCAAATTTACTTCTGAAAGTACTTATTTTCTCTCGGTAGCCCATTTTGCTTCCCAACACCAGCACTAACTTGGCAGGCGTTTTAATTTCTAATACAAACACAAAACAGGTGCACATGAAGAGGGGAGAGAACTGGGTGCTGAGACATGATTTAAACAATTTCACTGCTTTTGTTGTGAACTTTGTGGGTGACTTGCTTCACAGTGGCTACAGCTACAGTCATCAGGGCTAGGCTTATTTTAAAGCTTAGTTACTGCTTGTTGAGGATATGTAGATATTTTATGTCCATAGTATGGCCGCAGTTTTACATTAAGCATACAATGTGAAATATTGATATGTAATATTCCATATTTATCTTGGACAAAATATACTTTTTTAATAAAATAACATAAATCACATTAATTCATAAAATTAGCTGTCACTTTTTAACAAAATTCATAGTACGTTGATTTTTGGTTGCAGGGGCAACAGATTTGCAGAATTTCATCAAAATAGCTTTTCCTCTGTTCAGTATGTTTTTTTTTTTTTTTTACCTCTTGTGACATGTAAATATTTAAGCCAATACACAGATAGTCCAGTGATAACAAAAATTCTTTGTACTCAAGCTTAATTTTTCAGTTCCAAGTTTGGAATGGAAAATGTGAAATGTGCTAGAACTCTATTTCTTTCTGGCTACAGATTCCCAGTTCATGTGCTGTTTCTCATTGTAAGGTACAAGTCATCTTAGGACTTATGATTGGCGCATTGATTCTGATTAGTTAGATCCACGGAACTACTTGTGGCAGAAGTGAATATAAGAACATTGCTTTTTGATTACATTATTTTATGGGCCATATGGCTCTGCATCAAAAACTATTGTTTGTTCAGTGCATAAATGGTGCTTAATGTCAGTGCTTTTTTTTATTAGGCCTTGTTATAGGGTTATAGCCAAATCAATCACTTTTTAAAGGGTTCTTGTGGACTTATGCTGAATGTTTGCAAGAAAGAAAGCAAAGAATCACATATAAGCTGATTTAGAAAGGAAAAGGGCATTGTGCAATGTGCAGTAGACCCTAGCAACAAGTCAGAATATATAATGCACTAACTTAAAACTGAAATATTATCCCTTGGGGTTACTATAGTTTGTAGTTTGTGCCACCTAATTAGATAGTCTTAACTTGCGGTCACATTTACTTAACCGCCATGCTCCAATCATAGCGCCTCCTCTGTCTCCCGCTGCCATGGCCACTTCTGGGTTTTATCCAGCATGTCTCAGCTGTGTTACAGGATGTGTCACATGACTGTGAATGCTATTTAAACTCGAGACTCGAGAAGGACATACTGTCACTGCTTAAGCATTAAGTCTTATGCTACCCGAGCTTTAGTTCTGTAAACCTTGCTAGCTTGCTATCCATGCAACCTCGTTTCTTTTGTTTCCCAGCTACCAGTGCTACATGTGTTACCTGTGCTACCTTGCTCCCCAGGACTGTCCCTATGGGTTTCGCTGTCTGAGGCGATGTCGTTCTTGGGGATTGGGATTTCCTTGACTTAAACAGTAGCTACAAAACAAGATTTTAGCTTTTAAAATTGGTCATGATGTCATAATAGGCTTGTACATATCCTGTACATAGCTCTAGGTTGTGGAGGAAGTCCATCTGGCCCACCCATGTCATTTACTGGTCATGTGGAAATGCTGAGAAAACTACATGATTTTCATTCGTAGCTGCATATGTAGATTCCACATACCTGCTTGTGAGCATACTAGAAATGTAGGAAAAGACTTGCTGGCACATATCAGCCAAGATAAACACTGTACACTCCAATGAACCATTGGAACTTTAGACAACAATAAACATTAACAATGTTTTCCTTTTTAATGTGCTAAGCAGTGTTTCTCAAACTTTTTCAGTCAAGATACCCTTTAAAATTAGGCAAAATCTAGAGGCACCCTAGAAAAAATTATGTGGGCCCCTCCAAAAACCATACCAGATCTTTATCTGAGATAGGGGTGTGGTATGCATTTTAAGCGGGAACCCCATGCAAAACACCCAAAACTGAGGTTTCTCTTTACATCAGGAGCTCCCCTTCACATCAGAGTGAGCCCCTCTTCAGAAGCCCTCTTTCACACCAGAACCCCCTTCTTTCACATCACTAGTTGCTCTACCAGCGAAAGAACACAGAGGAATTGTGCCCAAAGATCCCTGCCAAAAAGCATTAAGGATCACTGATTTGAGATACATATGAGGGAAAATCATGTACTATATTTAGGTAGGACACATGTGCTGCAAATTAGTCTATAAATAGCTATGCCAAGAGTTCAGCTATAACAAAATCAAACAATGCATTTTAACTAATGAGATGTAACAACTCCCTACTTCTTCATGACCTGCAACTACTAGCTTCCAGTCTCTCCTGATTATGGCCAGATAGGCCAAAACTTTATATTAGACATGCAAGCCAGCAGAAAAATTGGTTTAGTTTTATTTATAATTTTTCGTTCTTTCGTGTTTCGGGTCTGAACGCCGTTTCGTTTTGTTATTCGGATCTTTCGGAATTTCGTTTTAGTTTCAGAGGGGGTTTTCTAATTGGCCAGAAAACAGTCACATGTCCAATTTAGTTTAATTTTTAATGAACTTTGGATGATCCAAAATTTTGTTGAAGGAACATTTGGATTCTTTTGCATTCGGTCTCATTGGAATTAAAAAATTCAGATGCATTCACTAAATTTCATCCCAATTTGCATTCGGAACGAAACGAAACTTACAGGTCTACTTTATATTCCATAACTGGCTGATTTTGCTAGTTAATAAGCCACAACATTGGGTAGTCTAACAGGTGCTGCAGCTCATATTCAGCCCAATATTACTGTATACTACATGAGGCCATACTACTTCTCAGGTTATAATTTTCCATTGATAAATCCAAAAGAAAGCTAGTATGTTATTGATGCATAAGTGTGTTAGTGTAATGCTAGTGTATTTTGAAACAAAGAAAAAATGTTGACACTGGAGATTATTCTCTTTATCCACAGGAAGACATTTCCTATTGTTTAATAACTGAACAATCAGTGTAGATTCAGCAGCTGTAACTTTAATATGCCATCCATGGACAAACATTTCCATCAGGTATTAGAGGAAAGGGCATACTTTAAGAGATTCAAGCTTTGCATGACTTGGTATATGGTGATACAAATGTAGCTCCCATCACCTTTTGTGATGTGGCTACTAGAGATTTAGTGATTGCCAGAGCTGTAGTTAGTCTGGCTGAATTATAGTTGCCATTGATTTGTTTAATTTCAGGTGTTCTAGCATTGATTCTATTTGCCTCAGTGGAGTGTGACTCTGCTGCAGTGTGGGGCAACCAATGGAGAGACACTGTGAGTGCATGTGCAGTCCACCAGCCAATCACTGGTGCCCTCACAGCCAGTGTTGAATGCTGGGTAAGTGCTTATATACTCAAGGGAATTGCCATGTGCTTAGTTGGATTCCAGCCCAGTGTCCAGTCAGGACTGGGTGATGTCCAGCCTGCCCCCAGGCCTAGGCCTGAAGGTGGGAATATTTTAGTATGGAAAATGCTCTAGTAGGCCTCAAGTCTGGAGGAGGCCACTGTTGTCATTGTTGGAGGAGAAGAACCAGGGAAGCTGATGGCTATTGGTGGTGCCTAGAATATAGAGGACCACAGGAGCAAGTCTGGTGTGTCTCATACTGAGGATTTGTGCCAATTCCTACTCATCTGCTGATCAAATACCTATTCAACTGTGATGCAAATTAATTTACACTGAATTGCTAAAAGGTCTGGCGAGTCTGGAGTCTGTGTCTGTGATACCCTGGATGTCTAGGATCCCTATACCCTCTCTCCCAGAGTGAATATGCTAATAAGGTTCTTCTGCATCATACTTCTGGCCTGGATTTAAACTATGTTGGTCACTAGAAAGAGGGTTAATGCTAATGGGGCAGCAGGTTGCTAATATCCCTAGACAGGCTATTAATGACCCAGGATATAGTATTATATAAAATGTAAGAATAAAAGTCAGATGCTTACACAAAGTTCCACTATATCTTCTTCTTTAACTTCCTTCTTGCCCTCAATCTGTCTTCTTTTTTTTTCGCTATCTAGTTCTGTTTCCACATAATCTTATAAAATGTTATATGTAAATTTTGTAATCCTCAGTTCCAATAGAGATAAGACAAAAATATGATAAAAAAATTGAAACAGAATTGAATCTCTGATAAAATATAGAACCAAGATTAACAATTATCAGTGACAATGAATGGTACACTGGGCATATATAAACATGGCTAGAATTTTTGAATGCATGCAGTGGCTTGTGTATAAGAGGATGCCTGAAATATTCAACACTTCACACCTAAAATAACCACACAAAACACTGCGCTATCCCCACCCTCAGAATATCACCTTTTAGGTTCTAATATCAAATGTGAATCTCAACAGTGGTTCAATAAATCTGACAATTTTAATATATAAAAAAAACATTTAAATTCCATAAATCAATAACAAAAACATAAAACAAAAATAGTCCAAATTCAACTGTGACTTCCTGTGATGTGTTCCAATTGTATTCACTTCCATGTGCGCAATCTCCAGCACACTCACCAGATTCTTTAGACCAGATAATGGTCTATCGCTCGTTAATGTTCCGTTTAGATCCTGGATCTTTTTCTCTCCCCAGATTCCTGTTGGATAGCTTGAAATAGATCCCTCTCAGCTTTCAGATAGTTAGCTTGCAATGGATCCCCCTCCGGTCATTTTCATTTTCCCAAATGTAAGACATCAGAATCCTATATAGTGTAAAATCTTTAAAGGCAATTTATTAAGCAACGTAATAAAAACTAAAATTTAAGATTGCACTGTACAGCTTGCAATGTTAAAGTTCAGCCGGCTCAAACAACCCTCCAATAAAATAACGTGCACCGTCCATGAACAGACTTTCACCCAATCTATCCAGTGATTAGCGTCAGCGTGTAGGCTCCTACCTGATGCGTTTCGTCCATAGGACTTTTTCAACCAAAAAACACGTGTTTTCAAGCATTTGCTATTGAGTCCATGGGGCCAAAACGAGCTGTAATATGCCAAAACAAAGCTTATGTACTTTTTCCAGGCTGTTTTGCTTACTGTGACAAAACACTCAGATGTGATCAGGGCCATAGAAATGAATGGGATTTTTTTTTGGGGGGGGCAGATTTTTTGAGCAGTTTCTAGGGCAGAAAAAGTGCTGCAAAACACTCAGTGTGAACTAGGCCTTGCATTAAACAATTATGAAACATGTTAAATCTGAATGCCAATGTATTTACTATATATATTTGGATAAAGATCTTAAAAATGTTTTTTTAGTGTCACTATTAGAAATGCCAAATTCTGTCTTCATATGAGCTTCTTCTATACCCCTGTAAAGAAGAATTCTGACTGGGGTAATAAGAGTTATATAAATGCATGTACGTGTGACAGTAGGAGATGGATTACCTCATCAGTTTGCTGCTACTCCTTCCATATTCAGTCACAGCCCAGGGGCAGGGAGTTGGCTAAGTTGTATTGCTTAAAGTATCTCTAAACCCAAGATCAAAAATGTAATATATTGCAGCTTTCTAGTCCTTAGATTTGGTGGCTGCGTTACTTTTTTTCAGACTGGTTTTGCTTGTTTGTACCTGCTGATCCCGCCAGGAACACACTTCCTGTCTTAGGATGACAACACTAAAGCTGGCCATACAACATAACACCTCCCAACTTCTGAGATAAATGAGAGGGACACCTTCCAGCACAATGTATTTAGACAATGGATGCACACGTGCCAAGCCTCCAGTTATGCTGAACATAAAGTGGTAAAGCCAGATTTGGTTGTTATGTTTTTAATCTGTATGAGGCACCTGCTCTTCCACTGTAACTATTGAAATAAACTGTGCGGAAGGCCTATGGACATTTGTATTACAATTCCCATCTGCATTATGAGCTGTTTCTTTACAAAGCTGGCATCATTAGAAATATTTATTTCAATGTGATCATCTTATATTTACAATTGCATTATATTGCTGCATTTTATTTCTTGTTTTTTTTTTTTTTTACATCAGTTATATAATTAAAATCCAATGTACCAAAAATACTTGCCTACCAAATAAAACTACCTGGAATAGGTATACGAAGTTATATGCAAATTTTACATTTTCCTGTAAAAGCTGGCCTTGAATTCCCCCCTTCTTGCATCCCAAGCCTCCGGATTGTTCATTGGATGGCCATTGGATGGCCTGTCTGGCCAATACAAGTTCTTCCCAACACTGCTTCAGAACTTCCCACAAATGTGTTGCACCTTTTAGGTTGCTTTGCTTTCACCATTCTGTCCAGTTCAGCCCAAACCAGCTCGATGCGGTTTAAGTCTGGAGACTATGTTGGACATTCCATGATTTGAAGCCTACCATCTTGTTCTTTTCTTCTAAGGTAGTTCTGACACCGCTTGGAGTTATGTTTTGGATCATTATCTTGCTGTAGGATGAACCCATGACCAACTAGGTGTACACCAGCGGGTATTGCATGGAGCTGCAAAATGCTGTGGTATTAGTTTTGGTTCAGGCTACCACTCACTCCTCCTCCATGTTTGACAGTAGGTGTCACACACACGCACACACACACCAAGGAACCATCCTTTCGCCTACCTGATGGCATACAAAAGCCCTGCACGATAAACCGAAGATCTCATGTTTTTATTCATTGGTCCAGAAGTCCTTCTTCCAGTCTTCAGTAGTCCACTGGTGGTGCTTCATTGCCCAGGCAAGCCACTTTTTCTTATTTTGTTATCTTAGTAATGGCTTTCTTACTGCCACTCGACCTGTCAAACCTGTAGCTTGAAGTCTTCTTTTCACAGTTGAAACTGAGACTTGCTTACTTTTGATGAGTGTTAAGCTTTGCTTGAAGCTGTTGTCCTGTGAGCAGCCTGTCACACAAGATGTTGACTCTCAGAAACTTGTCTTCTGATTCTGTTGTGGCTTTGGGTCTGCCACAGCTCTTCCTGTCAGAGTTTCCTCCAGTTCCGAAGTGCCTTGGCTTCTTTTGCAATTTCTCCAAAGGAAAGACCTACACTTTCAAGTTTTATAATGGTCTATCTGTCTTCCGCCAAAATATTCCTTAACAGGGTGTAATAACGCAGTCTGTTCCAACAGTGTTTTTAGACAGACAGAGGGCTTGTGAGTAATCAACAAAAGTTGGGGCACCTGTAAGAATTGTTAGCATAAACTTTCGAGGCTTAATTTACTTACATTGCTGCAGAACAACTGTGAGATGTTAATCCATTACTTTTTCCCTGGAAAAGGCATTTTTGTATGTACAATATTTTTCAGTTTTTGTTAACCTAAGCTTCTGGCAGTTTACCGCTGACCTTTGTACCATTTCAGGTTATTCATTGGACCTGAAATGCTTACATTTCAATAAAAACTGGAAAATTGGGTGTGTTCTAAAACTTTCAGTCAGCAGAGCTTCACCTCTTGCACTAAACTAGAGGGAAACATCCCCTGCAAAGTGCAAAGTCCCTTGCAAAGTGAACAGTGAAGAGCCTTTTTGCCTTTTGTAAATCAACCCCATTGTTTATAAGTTATAGAGGCTCTACAATTACTAGATTGGTGCAAAGAAATGTGATTCAGTATATAAAAAGGCATAAAGGTCCTTCTCCAATAACTTTAGAACTGTAAGTTTACTGTCTATTGTAAGGGAAGTATTAAAGGGGCTGGTAAGGGACCATATGCAGGAGAACGCAATCAAAATCATCATCATATGATATAGCCAGCATTGATTTATAAAAGACAAATGTGTCAAACTGATACAAAACTGTCTTATAAACTGCATACAAAGGGTTGCGATCAAGGATACATTGACAAAAAGGTCTAAGTGTACTATAATGTTTAGTTCTGGGACCATAAGAGACAGTGTTGATGGACTTTTGTTTGATTCAGAATTGCTTCCCTACCCATACAACTCTATGGGAAATGCACCTGCAGTTAATTCTGAATCATCTCAGTAGCATTTCATACAGATGGATGTCAAAAGCACACTGCGTTTGCCCATCAAAGCCTGTTGACACAGGCCCAAATTCTTTAACTTGTTTATAAATTCAGTTCAGTTTAAAAAATGTGTAATATATATCTTATGCAGATGACACAAAGCTATATACTGTAATACAATTCCTACAAGATTTCTCTAATTTATGAGCTGAGCTAGAAACACTGGTTAACCAGGCAGCTACTTGGCAAATGAGGATGAGTGTGGATAAATATAAAGTACAGTTGTATCTCGGTTCATGAACTTAATTGGTTCGACGATTCTGGTCGCAAACCAAATCAAATTTCCCCATAGGGTTTAATGTAAATAAGGTTAATCGGTTCTGACCCCTACAAACGTGGTCGCGAACTGATTTTGGTCGCAAACAGAATAAAAGTTTCCTATAGGGTTCAATGTAATTGAGGTTAATCCGTTCTGAACCATAAGTAACAAAAAAATTTAACCACACAAATATGAAACACAGTACAGTTTGAAGAGAGTGAACACTAACCTTTAACTTCTGGCGAGGAGGACAGGAAGGTGGGTGGGGAGGAGGTTATTGTGTGGAGGGAGAGTCCCCCTCCATAAGGACATCGGGGAGATCTCCTTCAGGGGTTTCCTCTCTTCTTTGTCTCTTAGCTGCAGGGTCAATTTTGGTGAAAAATCTAATGTCACTTGTTTTTTCCTGTGCTGCATAACCCTCCGGAAATGAGAGACCACGTTATCGTTCATCAGATTCAAGACTCTGTTCGTCATAGTTTTGTTGGGGTCGTGCTTCTCAAAGAAATCCTGGCACTCATTCCATTCAGGCCCGGATTTCCCACAAGGCCACCGAGGCCCGGCCTCGGGGCGGCAGAGCGCCGACGGGCGGACTTTGTCTGCGACCGCGATCTCGACTAGAGGAGACGACGACCACGTGTCAGAGCGGGGAAGATGGCCACAGTCGTGTTCGTCACCCAATGCAGAGTTTGCGATCGGAGGCAACATTTTGCCGAACTTACTGTACGCGAACTGAATTGTTCACGAACAGAATCGTTCATGAACCGAGGTACCACTGTACTTGTTATGCAGGCTTATGCAGGGTGCAAACCACCTTCTCTGCCTAGTGTGATCTTCATAACAATAATTATAACAGAAATATAGAACTAATGCATCAGAGTGCCCTGGGATCACCAGTATTAGCAATATGCACCAAAGCCCCTCTTGTCCAAAGGTACAAATAGGTTTTTTGTAATAATAGTGTAGCTGAATGACTGCATATGGAAAAGGTTCCCTGTAAAAATATGGAAGACTTCCCCAGAAATAAATTCAAGCAGATTCAATAGAATGTATTAAACAAGACACTGCACTATCTCTAATATTATAAAGCTCTAAGTGCATATACTTAGTGACAATTATACAAAATGTTCACTCCAACTCATATACAGTCCATATACAAATATTCCCAAAATTGATATGATTAAAAATAAATGTGATGAAATCCTTGTGTTCACTTTCTTTACATCAGTGAGTCAAATAATCATTCATATAAAGTTCCACAATCACTCGTGACTTCTGTGCTTCAATTCCTCGTCAATTAATAGCCAGTGATCTACCTCCAAGTGCACAAACACTAGCACACTCACCAGATAATTCTGACCACCCAGGGGTCTTCAAACGCTCTGCAAAATTGCCTGGTGTCCGATGTCTCCCTCTCCACTGAATCACCAACAGCTGAAAATGATGAGTCTGCCTGACGTCCCTCCCAAATCTCTCTTATCCGCTCAAAATAGAAAACCAAGTGTACATAGTGCACATAGTGTAAAACTGCTAGATGATAGTTTATTCATAAAAATCAGAACACTTTTTTCAACGCTGTAAAAACATAAAATCGGCTTGTATGAGCTCAGCTCTGTCTCGTCCACTCCATACACTAGCGTCAGCGTGTAGCTCCTCCTCTACGCGTTTCATCCAATGGGCTTTTTCAAGGGTGGACGAAACGCGTAGGGGAGGAGATACACGCTCAGTTTTACGCTATGAGAGTTTCTGTAATTGCTTATTGCACCTTCTTGAACTGGAGCCCCTGAAAGACCATTGGAAGGAGGGAAAGAGGCTGCAGGGCAGCGGAATATTTTATGAAGCATTTTTTTACTATACTTATTATTTAAATTGGCCAACATCTTTTGGTGAGTGTATATTCCTGAGGGGAGCACAGTTGGTATTCAGTTGCACAACTGAGTACATTTTGAAACTATACTTTTTTGGATTTATTTGGATCACTGAAGGAGGATCTTTATTTATGGATGAATCAATATCACTGTATTTATACACAGATTTGGGAATTGATCTGTTACATGTGCAGTTATAACACATTTAAATATATTTTATGTGGCTTGAATAGATATTGGGTTTTTAAGATTTCATTTTTTAAGCACAGTGCATTTGATTTATAATTTTAATAAAGGTTCAGCTTAAAGAACTAAGCATACAAGCGATAACTCAGTGTTTAAAGTGCAAGGAGTCTCATTAAATATACATGTCTGACAGGTGCCCTCACTATGGGTATACATGTAAAAAAAGCACCAGAAAATGTGAATACAACACCACTTTAGAGTTACTTCCTTATACATTTTATAGGGAAAAAATATATTCAATAAATCAGAAAAAAAATAACATAAATCTAACAAAAAATATATATAAAAAAAATAATCAACACTTTTCTCCA
The DNA here is from genome assembly GCF_000935625.1 of Nanorana parkeri. Classification (NCBI taxonomy): domain Eukaryota; kingdom Metazoa; phylum Chordata; class Amphibia; order Anura; family Dicroglossidae; genus Nanorana; species Nanorana parkeri. Next base: position 127,520 of record NW_017306803.1, read on the forward strand.
AAACATACCAACATCAGGACAATGTTGTCCCATAAATACCTTAAAATCGCTGCCCCATCCAATAGTCCTCACTAAATAGCAGAGAATAATGCAATCCCAAACAGAGAATAAGAGGGTTATTCACAAAAGGGTGAAGAGTTTGGAGAAGGCAGGAGAAGTGAACAATCTAGGACAACATAGCTGATTTGGAAAAATTATCCAGCAAAATAGGCTGTGTACTTTGTAAGGGAAATTCCCATTAGCTTAGTGGATGAGGTGAACATTCACAAAGAATATCCAATCATGTTCCAAGGAAAATTAACAAAAAACAGTATTTTTGCTTGCACCTAATTGGATGATAAAAGTCATGGGAGCTTCACCTCATTCACTAAGCTAGGGGAAATTCCCCTACAAAGTGAACAGCCTATTGCCTTTAGTAAATTAACCATACACTATCATATAGCAAGCTCCAAGTGTAGCAAAAATAAGTATATGTAACATATTTCAGCACAGCCTCTGTAAGCCATTCCAAAGTTAAATTGAAGCGGTTTTTGTGAACTATTGACTCTTATTGCACCATCCATGCACAAAGTGCTAAGTGCTTTTCCAAAGGAGGCAAAAATGTCATAGACACATCCTCCATGTCCATGGTACCACACTATTTGTGTAGAACTATTTGTCCTCAATCAGATCAGGGCAGAACTGGAGAGAAATAAACAATGGGCTTACTTTGACTCTAAGCACTAATTTGTCCCCGTAGTGTCTCTGGGAATTGTAAAGGACACTTCCATTATAAGAGGAATATGCACACTGTGGAGGTTGACCTGCTGATGATTATTGCTTGACTGTCCCAGAGATCAATACTTTCTGAATCAACAATCTGGAATAGGCATGCATCCAGTGATATCCCTGTGGAGCCCGAACCTCCTTGTTTTGGGTTATTTTCTCAGAAAGTATTAGCAAAAAGGATCATCATGATGTCCAGGTAGGAAGCATTTTCAGGTGGAGGTCAGCAACTCTCTCTTGAGACATTTCCTTTATGGAGGGATGAGAGTTTAGGGTACACTGTATCTAATTCAATTATTCTAAACTTCAGTACTAAAACAGTGACCTCATGATATCACATTTTTGTGGGTTTTAGTGGGAACAGCTGTATTTATATCTGATCACATCACCTGTACAATATTAAGAATCCTGACCTTTTGGGTGACCTCTAGGAGTTGAGAAAATCTATTTTAGCAAGGGTGTACATTGTTGCCGAATGCTGTTGTACATGGATTCACTGGATTTGAGGAATTTGATTTTAGAGTTGGTATTTTTTGTAAATTGTTGTGCTCTTTTCGACAAAAAATAGATCTTTGTCCCATCTGGTTTTGTAATATCTTCCTTGTTGCCAATGACCTTGAGAGCTGCAGTGTTTCCAAGAGAAGTGTCTGTCCTGGCCAGATGTGAAATGAATGTGCAAGGTCCTGGGTGGAACTAGCATATTGGACATGTGGTTTTATAATATATATTCCTTAGAATTTTAACAAGTCTGCATTTTATAATGTATTGTTTACACAACAAAGTTAAACATTAGCATGCAGTCTTACAAATTTGCTTTATGTCTGAGTTACATTACTAAACTTTGGACACATATATGATCTGAACTAAACTTCAAAACCTCTTCTGTTTAAAGAACCAGCTACATACTATTTACTATTTAGTGGCTAATTAGTGAAGAGCTTCAGCAGAATAGCTAGGCTCCAAGTTTTTCAGAAGAGGGTCAGAAAGAGAACACAAATATTTCTCTAATGACAGATGGTGCTTCTAATGTCTTCTAGGCTTATGTGCAATATGCAGTGTAAAATAAAATACGCAGTTATAATGGCTACTGGCTGCATACCTAAAATGTTTTATGTCTTTCATTGATCAGAAGATGCAATTCTGCTAGAAGTATGAACTGGATTTTCAACTGGGATGCAGAGGAATATAATATAAAGGTGATTACAGGTATTTACACATTTTCAACTGTTATAAACATGTGTTGTTACATTAGAAAGGAGATCTTTTTTATACCTTTTCCCAAGTTTGAAGAACTCCGGGGAAAATGTTATTAACCCTTGCAGTGGAGCTACCCCAGCACTACAATAGTTAATACTGACTAGGTGCATTTTTTTAAATGTCCCTTTAAGTTGTTTGTTCTTGTAAGGGGATATTGTTTTTTGTATACTGTAGCTTAGTAAGGCAAGGTTGCTATGGATTTTATTTTTTTTAAACTTTTGCTTGTACTGTGTCCCAGTAGTAGTGGCACTATAAATAAATGGTGGCAAATCTTCCAGTGCCACCTGAGGGTTAAAATGTGCTGTGTAGGTGAAACCCCCAGGTTATACCAGCACTTCCCTCTCTGCTCATGCAACCTGCGCTATACCTATTTAGTGTATTTGCTAAGCAAATTTCTTTCCAATGCCACGTGGCTAAGTCACATGCTACAAACATAGCCTGTGCAGAGATCCCTTTTCCTAGGCTGTATCTATTGCAACATGAAGCAGGCCAGTGTGATTGTTATTTTAGACTGATTTTAGATGATGATTGTATGGTACTTTTTAATTTATTTTAATAATGAAGGTTAATAATTAATGTGCTGGGGGCGGGGTTCTATGCTCATCTATGTCTTTATTCTGGTGAGTTGACCTCCCCTTTCAGTGCATTCCTTGTTTTTCTTACATTGTAAACTTATAAGGCCGATTTTTTTACAGGCACATCATTTACATTTGTACTATAAAAGGTAGATATCTCAGGTTTGTTTTGTATAATATAATATACAAATATGCCACTGTAGCTGTAGCACGATATGCAAATTGTGAGGGCCCAGGATAGGCAGGGCACAGAGTACTCTGGCTACATAATGATTTATCAGAAACACTTAATTTGCAAATCATTTTGGATAACCTAAATGCATATACAGTACATTCCAGGCATCTCTAATAGATTGCCATCAGATTGTCATATGTTCTCAGTCCCTAGACTGCTTTTAATTTGATGGAAATAAAGCCAGAGGTTCCTAAAGGTTTTGCTATTTGTCACCCTCACATATAGTATTTGTAATATAATTGTAGTACAACAACTTTTGTTTTTGTCAGCATATGTTTCTTAACCCTGTATTCACTGGGTGTCCTTTTAAAATAGTGCAGGAAGACATTCTTTTTATCCAAAGTGTCATTTAATTCTGTAATCTTAATTGACAGCCCTGACCACCAGGAAATATGCTGTGCCTAGTTTTTTTCCCCTCATGGGCTGGGCTATGTTTATGCTATACTATAATTTATAAACAGGTGCATGCAAACCCTATCAATGAACTTCTCTTATTTTCTGTCCTTTCGTCTACTAAATATTCTGATGATAGATGTTGTTATATCTGTTCTATAATACAAAAACTAAAAAATATACCAGTTGATTTTGCCAGAAACCTTATAAGCTATTAACTTCCTGTGTTTTGTGCCAGTGCACAATGAGGAGTTGAAAAGGTGGGGAGTGATGGAGGGGGGAGGGAGATTAGGAGAGGTCTGTGTTTTCTGTAATCCATTAGAAATTAGGCAAAGTAGGCAGGGCTGACACCACTTGCTTAGGAATTCAGGGCTGTTTTGCCATGTCGAAGAGAAAGGTAGGAGCACAGTATATCTCTGCCACATCAACAGTTTTTGTTCTGTACTTGCAGCAGGTTTAAATGGATAAAATATCTGAAATGTGAATATATTCAAGAAATATGTTTTTTTCTTATATTGCCTTGAGTTGACATACGCTTTAAGGGAAAAGTACTGTGGAATATGATTTGTTTACTATATTAAGACAGGTTCTTCCTTTCAAATGTGCATATTATCTAACTGTCTGCACACCTTTCTGCAACGTTGGGCAGATCTTCTTATGCTCCACCGTCAAAGCATTTCCATTACAATTCTACTTCTGAACTCGGCAACAAAACATCCTCATGACGTAATACAAATCAGGTCTTTCTCTGGATAAGATAATTCAGTTACATCCTCGATCGATGATGCATGTGTCAAGGTGAATGTTTTTATCCCTGGCATTGTCAGACCATAGTTTTTCTCCTCTTAGTATGGGAGATTACGCTGGCAGATGCCAATCTTCTGGAAGTTCTAGGACCTCTTCATGGTTGTTACTCTCAGGAAGAACTGAAGCTTCCATGTAACATTCTAGAGTTACAAATAATTAATCTGTCCTTCTTCACTGTATCTCCTTCTGATCAGTCCTCTGGTTCGAGTTCAACTAGTTTATGTCACAGGTGTGGCTTACCATCTATCACCAGATGATGCCAGGTGTCTTGTGGCAGTGACGGGAGTTGAAGTTTAAGCTCTCCTGGGAGTTTCGGTTCTAGCGATCTCAACAGTGCACAGTCTGGAGAGTGGAGAGCGTAGTACGCTGACTTTCTGTGCTCTCTACCAGATAGATCAGATATCTTCAGGACCTATCTTCCACCCTGCTTGGTCTCTGGTTTTGGCAGCTGAGCTGTGGAATTTTAGGCCCTGAGAGATATGGGCATTGCAATTTTAATTATCATCATAGATGGAAGGCTTATTTTCACTTTGGGGGTTGACCCATGTAATTTGTAGGTGGATTGTGTTATTTCCTTCCTTGAGCTGAGGGTAGAACGATGTTCAGCCTTTAGCACCATCATGGGTTGGGTGTCTGCACGGTTTGTTTTCTTTTTCTTTGTCCTCTTGTTATTAACGAATTGATTTACTGATGTCATACTTTCTTTCTAGGGGTTGCACACAATGCTGCTTTTCTGTTCAGCCCCACTCAAACCATGGAATTTACTGTTATTAGTGTTAGTGTTACAAAAAAACCTAATTTTTTTACTTTTTAAGTTTTGTATTGTTTTTATATGCATATATGGCCTCAAAATATTAATTACAAAGTATCATCAAGCAGTTACACCAACACATATCATATCCATCAAACTCAGGTGTAATCACAGTGTCCAAAGATTAATAAATGTCCCGTCTAGTAGCAGGTATTTGCTTGTATTTCAAAGACAGTAACAATATATGCATAGTAGTGTATATTGCATAGTTGCTAGGCAGAAAGAACAGTAGAACCAATTTCAACAAAACAAACAGATTCTTTGCAAATCTGAAACCAGGACGAGACAGCATGGCATTGCAATATTGAGCCAGAACGCCTGCTGTCTCCTGGAACCCTCCATTGCCTCCAGACTGTGCCCTCCAGCCACACACACCAGGACCGGACACCACAAAGGACCCCCAGCTACCTCCAGCGGCAATCATCTATCGCAAGTATCTCAGTGCAGTTGCACACTCTGCCATCAGGACTGTATATCTTTGAAATACAAATTGCAAAGCCTATCTACTTACTGGGGAACTGTACCAATGCCAAATAACACTCTCGTGTCTTCTATTCCCTGCTAATTCAGTACTCAGTAAATGTACACTGGAGCTTATTGATAGGCTTATTTAAGGAATAACCCTCTCTGATCCATTTATTATTTAATTTGAGGCTGTGATGCTAAGAACCCTAACTCTCCGTTAAGTTGAGAGTGAAACCAGGGTTCCCCACCTGAGAAGCCTCCGCAGCTGCGATCCACATACCCCCAGTCCGTAACAGGCGTGACAGAATATTACAACCATACCAAGATGGATCCAGCGGAGCTTGCAAAGCACCTTGTTGGCCTCTCCCAACGGGTCGATACTCTTACTGCCTCCATGCATGAGCTTCGAGTGGAGAACAAGGCTCTCCGCATCCGCACCATTCAGAACGCTGGTCCACCCAGGGAGCGTCCAGAGCCCAAGGTCTGCCCTCCTAAACCATTCTCCGGTGACAGGAAGGTCTACCGCCAGTTTGTGAGTTCCTGTCACTTGATGTTTGAATTACGCCCACGCACCTACCATTCTGACAGGGTAAAGATACTGACCCTAATCTCCTATCTAAAAGGAGAACCCAGAGCATGGGCAGAGACTTACCTAGAAGAGGAAGGGGAGCTATTGGGGTCCTTCACCTGTTTCCTGGAAGCCATGTCTCTCCTCTATGAGGATCCCAGCAAACAGCTGACTGCTGAGAACGCCATAACCTCAAGCAGGGTAGGAGACCCGTTGAGGACTATATCTCAGAGTTCTAGCGCTGGAGCAGGGAGACCCAATGGAACAACATCGCACTCCGGAACCAGTTCCGTCTAGGTCTATCCGACGCGATGAAGGACGAGATCGCTCGCATGGAACTGCCCACATCCTTAGATGACCTCATCCAACAATCCGTGGCTATCGACCGTCGCCTCCGCGAAAGAAGGGCGGAACGTTCCTACACCTACAATCCAGCACCTACTAGTGGATCCAGATCACCCCCTAAGGACGAGGCCATAGAAATAGGGGCGATTAGGGGGCCTCTCTCCCACTCTGAAAAAGAGAGGAGGAGAGCTCACAACCTTTGCCTGTACTGCTCAGGGCCCGACCACTTGGTCGCCACCTGTCCACTCCTCAAAAAGAAGGCGGAAAGTAATGTTTCACAAATTTGTAAGGTCAACCATTATGAAACCCTCTCTAACCGCTATATTCTCATTCCTCTCACCCTACAGTGGGACCACGAGAGGATCACCGTTGACGCCAAGGTGGACACGGGGGCTTGCGGCAATTTCATCAACTCACAAATTGTCGAAACCAATAAAATACCACGTGTGATTAAGCATATGCCGTTGTCCGTAACCTTTATTGATGGTTCCTCCTCATCCGCAGGCCCAGTGACCTCCCAAACACAACCTATGTTGGTGACATGTGGTGATGGCCATACAGAATACCTGGTATTCGATATCATCCCATGTCCCTTGTTTCCGATTGTGCTTGGTCTTCCCTGGGCACTGCTTCACCAACCCTCCATATTGTGGTCGGAGAAAAAGCTCCTCTTACAGTCCCAGTACTGCAAGGAGACCTGCTACCCCGTCTCCCCTGTCTTGCTGACAGAATCTGAGGCAGGGGTTCCCCCATCACATCTCCTAGATTTTGCAGACGTTTTCAGCAAACGCAGGGCTGAAACCCTGCCTCCACACCAACCCTATGACTGCCCTATAGACTTAATCCCCGGCAGTCCCATTCCTACCGGAAGGATTTACCCACTCTCGCAGCCAGAATTGGTACACCTTAAAACCTACCTTGATGACAATCTGAAAAAGGGCTTCATTAGGCCATCCACATCCCCTGCCAGCGCTGGGATGTTTTTCGTCAAGAATAAGGACGGCTCACTACGGCCCATAATAGACCGCAGTCTCAACAGCATCACGGTGAAAATCCTCTATCCCTTACCGCTCATCCCCAAGCCGATCGAAAGGCTACAGACCTCCAAAATTTACACAAAGCTAGATCTCAGAGGGGCCTACAATTTGATCAGGATCTGCTCGGGATGAATGGAAAACTGCCTTCAGAACTCGGTATGGTCTTTATGAGTATACGCTCATGCCATTCGGGCTGTGCAACGCTCCCGCAACTTTCCAACACTTTGTCAATGCCATTTTTCGTCATCTATTGGATGTGTGTGTCGTTGTGCACTTCGATGACATCCTGATTTACTCTGACACCCCTGCGGAACACAGGAGACACGTCCGCTGGGTCTTAGTTCGACTCAGAGCCCATTCCCTCTACGCCAAGCTGGAGAAGTGTGTTTTTGGGCAACCGTCCATATCCTTCCTCGGCTACAGGATCTCATGGACCAGTCGAAGGTGGACTGCATCCGGACATGACCGGTCCCCCGTTCCAGGAAGGCCCTACAGAGATTCCTTGGGTTTTCGAACTACTATCGAAAATTTATAAAGAACTTATCGGCGATTGTGAAACCACTGACGAGTCTAACAAGCACAAAGCTCACCTTTGCCTGGTCAAAGGAAGCCCAACTTTCCTTTGACGCCTTAAAGGAGAGATACACCTCGGCTCCGATCCTCCAACTGCCTAACCCGGACTGTCACTTCATACTAGAAGTAGACACCTCCCGCTTCGCCTTAGGGGCAGTACTCTCCCAACGAGTTTCCCCATCAAAAAAATTGCCGACAGCGAAAGAGACGGCATACGCCTTCGTGGCCCACGTCCTGAAGCTCCATGGCTTGCCCTCTCGGATCATCTCGGATAGGGGAGCCAGTTTGTTTCCAGGTTCTGGAAGGCCCACTGTGAGGCATTGCACATAGACCATCGCATGTCCACTGCCTATCACCCCCAAACTAACGGGCAAACGGAACGCGTTAATCAGTCACTTGAGCAGTATCTCCGTTGCTACTGCACCCATCTCCAGGACGACTGGTCCTACTTACTGCCTCTCGCTGAATTCGCGTACAACAACGCAACCAGTGCTTCTACCCAAGTTTCTCCGTTCTTTGCGAACTACGGATTCCACCCTAACAGTTTGCCAGCTTCCTTCCTACCTAACAACGTCCCCGCTTTGGAAGACTACTTCTGGACTCTGAGTAAAACCTCTGGGATTCTTCGCTCCAACCTGGAAGCAACACAGGAGAAGCAAAAACGCTGTTACGATTCCCACAGGACCGCCCCTTCTTTGTACAGCGCGGGGGACATGGTGTGGCTTTCCACCCGAAACCTGCGACTTAAGATTCCCTCACGGAAGCTTGGCCGGCAGTTCGTGGGACCCTTTCCGATCGAGAAGGTGATCAATCCTAATGCTGTTAGACTGGTACTACCTCCGGACTGGAAGATACACCCCTCGTTCCACGTTTCGCTCCTCAAACCCTTCAAGCCCAGCCCGTTTCCCAACAGGGGACCACTCCCGGCTCCTCCGGTCGAGGTGCAGGGGGAGATCGAGTACGAGGTAGAGAGGATCCTCGACTCCAGGAAACGGGGTTCTGCCCTCCAATACTTGATACGCTGGCCGGGCTACGGACCTCTGGATGACTCCTGGGAAGACTCCTCGGACGTCCATGCTCCCCGTCTGATTAGGACTTTTCACCGTAGGTACCCTGACCGCCCGTCTCCTGGTAGGAGCCCCGGAGGTGCTCCCTTGAGGAGGGGGTTCTGTAACGGCCGCCGCCGTCAGCTCTAGCAGGGACGGAGGACGCGGCAGCCAGCCGCTCCTTCTCTGGGCCGCTTGCGTTCCATGGTGGAGCGCACGCTCCTCACTTCCGGTTCCGGGGCCGCGTGCGTTCCACCATGGAACGCGGAAGTGCGCCGATGCGTGCCGCGGCCCCTCCTCCTCACCATAGGCCTATTTAAACGCCCAGACGAGACAGCATGGCATTCCAATATTGAGCCAGAACGCCTGCTGTCTCCTGGGACCCTCCATTGCCTCCAGAATGTGCCCTCCAGCCACACACACCAGGACCGGACACCACAAAGGACCCCCAGCTACCTCCAGCGGCAATCACCTAATCGCAAGTATCTCAGTGCAGTTGCACACTCTGCCATCAGGACTGTATATCTTTGAAATACAAATTGCAAAGCCTATCTACTTACTGGGGAACTGTACCAATGCCAAATAACACTCTCGTGTCTTCTATGCCCTGCTAATTCAGTACTCACTAAATGTACACTGGAGCTTATTGATAGGCTCATTTAAGGAATAACCCTCTCCGATCCATTTATTATTTAATTTGAGGCTGTGATGCTAAGAACCCTAACTCTCTGTTAAGTTGAGAGTGAAACCAGGGTTCCCCACCTGAGAAGCCTCCGCAGCTGCGATCCACATACCCCCAGTCCGTAACAGGCGTGACACATACCTGCGTTTTCATACAGTCTTGTTCACCTCCTCATCTGTCCTCTCTGAAATGTAAGTAAATCATATACCATATGATTGTCTTTAAATGAAACAGTTGATACAGCTTTCACATCCGAAGACACATCAATCTGTTGCAGAGACCATTGTCACAACTGTTTCTTTGCTATTGAATGTGAATCATCTGAGATTTTGATCAATGGCTAGTTTTTGCTACAGTATTCAGTTTTTTCTTTTTTTCACTAATATCTTTAACCACCTCCGGGCCGGCCGTAGTAAAAAAACGGCCGGCCCGAGCTCTCTAGATCTGAGCGGGCGTCTTTAGACGTCCGCTCAGACACGACCCCCCGCGCGCGCCGCTCGGCGCGCGCGAGCGGGAAATGGCCGTTTTTTAAAAACAGGCAGCGATGCCTGTCACCATACAAGCGATCCGCCGGCTGTAGAGCCGGCGGATCGCGTGTATGGGGTGCCGATCGGTCCCGTCCCCCCCCATCCGCGGCCCCCCCCGCCGTTGTACCGCTGATCCCGGGCTCCGCTGTGCCTGGTGCGAGCCCGGGATCAGCATGTCGCTTGTGACACAGGGGATCAGAGAGAGCTCGGTACACGAGCTCTCTCCGGTCCCCTCTCCGCTGCAAGAATGCGGAAGTGTTGTATAATACATCACTTCCGCATTCTTGTGTCACTCTCCAGCTTCAGAAGCTGGAAAGAAGCTGATGGAGCAGATCTCTGCTTCATCAGCTTCTTTTGGGGGGTCCTAGGTGACATTAGGGGTCTTGGAGACCCCTGATGTCTCCATAAAGAGGACCTGTCACATATTTTGCTATCACATAGAGGGGTTTTTATTAGCCCCCGTATGTGATAGCAATAAAGTTTAGTGGGAAAAAAAAAAGTGAAAAAAAAATTAAGTTTTACCATAAAAGTTACACCATAAAAAAGAATAAAAAAAAAAAAAAAAATGTTTAAGTCCCCACCCATACATACACGCATGCAAACATGCGTCGGGGGCGCATACGTGCAAAAAAGACGATTGCGCCCATTACGCCGCACATGTTACATATCGCCGCGAACGTTGGAGGGAGAGCAATAATTGTAGGGCCATCAATCACTGATAACACTAAACTGATGAGCGGTAAAAGCTTTTAAAGCGTCGCCCATGGCCAATTTTGGGTACGGTAATTTTCTGCGATTTCGCGGGTGCGCGCAATTTTAAAGCTTGACATGTTTGGTGTCTATTTACCCGACGTGACCCGATCTTTTATATTTTACCAAAAAACTGGGTAATAATAAATGTTTTTTAACCCTTTCGCTGCCACCGATGTATGCCATACAGCAGGCCCCTGTAAAAAGACTTTAACAGGCTATAGCTGTGGGATGTCTGTATACCTGTGTCTGAGCACTGATGAAGGGACCCTGTATGGGCCAAACGTTTCCATTCTTGTGACAATATGCATCAATAAAAGACATTGGTTTGGGTACATATCTCTGGTGTGCTGGTGACATTTGTTTCTTCTTAAAGAGGATCTGTCACTACTACAGTACTATCACATTTTGGGGAAGGGAGGGGTGGAGAAGCTGCCATACCAAAGAATAATTAGACACTACAGTAAGAAGAGAGTGCTTTGACATACAATGAAGTAAGGGGCTTTACTAGGGAATTGACTAGTCAATTTTTTTAAGCAAGTTTAAAAGTATATTACAAGGGGAATAAAACAATAATTTATGGAAAGGAAAAACACTGCAATTAAGCTGTGATTGTACCTGTCATTTTTCAAGTTGGTCACAGTGTATCTTTAATGGAGATTACAGAAGTCCAGAACTAAATTTTCCAGAAATGTTTTGATGCCATACTTTTGATCCAGCCAGATTTTAAGCAGCAGGTATTCGTCTCTCAAGCATGGGGGCATGCATTTGTCTCATGTCTCAGATGGATACTGGAGTGGTTTCCTGTATGGTATTTTTGGGCGAGTTGTCAAATGCTGCTCTTTGCACTGGAGTTCTCAATGTCTCTTTAAAAAAAAACAGCCAGAAACTCCTTGGTGCAGTACATGTAAAGTGTAAAGTGTTTGCATCCCCCTGTGAGGTTGTGTGCAATAACCATCTATGCAAATTTTGCATAGAAACAGATGCCTGTGGCCAATAATGGGAAGCTGTTACTACTACTTTTGAATGTTTCACCTCTGGGCTGTACATAAAGAGGATCCTGCTGATCAAAAAGACTCTATAGTGATCTAATATTTTGCTACAGGGAAATGTAACATCTTGTTTAGTCTTCTGATTTTATCAAATTATTTATTACATTAATTTTATTGCACTGCAAATTAGAGGGGTTAACACCCTCAACTCTGAAATGGCTGTGTAGCCATTAGGCCTTGTTCACACCAAGCGCGTTCCAGGAGCAGAGCAGAGCAGTTACAAATCGGAGCAAAACTGCATCCAATGTATTCCAATGGTATTTTTAGCTCCAGTTCACATGGCAGCGTTTCGTTTCAGGAACGTTCTCTGGAACACATGCAAACGCCCTGGAACGCACTGAAAGCTCATTTTAAACTAAAAAAAAAATATTTTTTTAACCGAAAACGGGGCCCAGAACGCATCAAAGACGCGGCAAAAAACGCGGCACAACCCACTGCACTGCGTGTGCAGAAACTCATGTAGATCTGCTCTGCATTTGGTGTGAACAAGGCCTTAGGCTGGGTTCACACCTGGGCGTACGGAATATGCGCGTCTGCCGCGCGTTTTTACAGCGATTTGCGGTAAAAGAAACGCGCGACAAACGCGTGTTTCTGAGGGCTATCCGGCTGTTTCCTAATGGATACGCGCGGCAAATACGCCCCAAAGAAGCTCCTTACTTCTTTGGGCGTAGGGCGTTTTACAGCGTGTTCCTACGCGCTGTAAAACGCCCAGGTGGGAACCATGCCCATAGGCAATTATTGGTTTTCACATGTTGAGCGTTTTACAGCTCGTAGGAACGCGCTGTAAAACGCCCAAGTGTGAACCAGGCCTTAATGTGGAGGGAGGTATAACGGCCAGATTTACCCACCTGTTACAGCTTCTGGTGATTCTTGTCAGTTTAATTCAAGATTGTTATTACAGTCAATGTGACTCCTCTAACAATAAAATTGTAGAAATGTCACCAGCACACCACTCCTTTTAAGATAGCAAAAGCTTCATTTATTGAAGTTTTTTGTCATATGACAAAAAACTTCAATAAATGAAGCTTTTGCTATCTTAAAAGGAGTGGTGTGCTGGTGTCATTTCTGCAATTTTGCTGACATGCACGGCTCCATCCGCAGTCACTGCAAGCACCCCCTACTACAAGGGACATATCGGTAAGGAGTGCGACAAGGATAGTACTTATCCTCCAACAATAAGACCCTATAGTGGACCTTACCTTTGCAAGCGAGTTTACTCTATGAAATGAGTACAGTCCACAACCTGCCATTGGTTATGTAATGCAGCAACTGGGTAGGTGAAAAAAACACAGCTGCTTGGCAGTTTAACTGAGGTGTCTTGGCTGCAATGACAAGTGACAAAATCTGACAACAAATTTAATATTACTGGCCAGCAGTGCAAAACAGACCCTTTGAGAGGGGAAAGGAGCTTTATGACAAAATCCAAGATAAGTTATATTAATAAAAAAGATGATATGTTAATGGATTTCAAAAAGAGAAATTAATGAAAAGTAATAATATTAAATCTCCCTGGTTAAAGACAACATTGATCCTCTGCCTAGTATTAAGATAGAAATCATAGGAGCCTATAGAATAATCTTTATGATGGTAATAGCCCTAAACATCTCTAAGCAAATCTGCATTTTTTTAAACAGTTCGTGTATATTATTTTCAGGCCAGTTGATGATTGTGTAATTTTAACTTACAGTTTCAGTATAATTGAACTGGTATGCACAATGCCATTGTTACATGTTTATATATTTTACAATTTGTATTAGGGATGCACCGCTACTAGTATCGTTGCCGATATAGAGTATTTGGGCGAGTACTCGTACTTGCCCAAATGCTCTGATACTTATCCCTGATACCGAAACTTGCGGTCAGAGGGAGATCTCTCTCTGACCAGCAGTGCCACATGGCTTCCAGGCCAATCAGAAAGCCGGGTGGTGGGTTATGATCCGCCTTCCGGCTTCTTGATTGGCTAGGAAGCTGGCTTCACTTGTTGCTAGGCAGCCTGGCTTCCTGACCGATCAGGCAGCCTGGCTTCCTGACTGATCAGGCAGCCTGGCTTCCTGACTGATCAGGCAGCCGGGAGGCATGTCATGACCAGTGTTGCGACAGAAGTTAAGCCAATGTTCTTTCAATAGAACACCGTCTTTTTCTGATAATCCAGGCACACGGATGCCAGTATCGGTATCTGGTATCGGCGAGTACTAAAACCAAAATATTGGTACTCGGACTCGATACAGAAAAAACAGTATTGGTGCATCCCTAATTTGTATTGATGTTTTTCAATGGCAAATAGAGGGGGGAGGGGTGTCTCTTTAGGCTTAGAACATTTGTCTGCCCTACAGGTCATGCTAGTGCTCAGTGACCTTGCCACAGTTGTACACCTGTAATATAAAGTGCATCTGTGCCCAGACTATGGACATTGAAGTGTTTGTAACAAGCAACTTAAAACAAACCATCTGTGACCTTTCTAGCTACTTGTTTATGAAGTAATTCTTCTTTGAAGATACAAACAAAGACTCTAAAGTTGAGTTTGAGCACGTTTCTATCAGAAAGACCTGCCATGTCTTTACATTAGATGTCTAGCAGACTGCCAAGATGCTGCTTCTATAGAAAGTAATAAGAAAAGAGCTAAAGTTTTGAATTTTAAAGACAATTGTCTCCACAATGCTTATAGCTACACCGGTGATTCAGGGCTTGCTTTAAAGTGATTTCACTGTTTGTTCAGAAGTTGTAAGTACTTTAGCGTACATAATCTAGGCAAAGTTCACTTTACTGGGGCTGCAACCAACTAATCAACATTGGGAGGTGGCACAGCTAACAGGTACAATAGCCAGCCTGCTATTGCCTTTTGCAGCTTAAAATGGCCAATAGCAGTCAAATGGCCAGTGGCTGTTTACATTTCTGACAGTTTCCCCACTCATGTGCACGCTGGGCAGCGCGCATGAGCGGGGGGGAGGGGAAAGACGTTTTAAGACGCCCTCCCGCTCCTATAAGGCTCCCGTCCATGGCCATTCCTGGTGGTTAAAGTGGATCTTTACCCCCTTTCACGAAAACAAACATTCACATATAGCTCTGCATTCTGATATGAAATCATGTTACATCGATTAGTTAAAGAAACATATTTTGCTTTTACCTACAAATATTGTCTTTCCACTTCCTGGTACTGTCACGCATTAGTAATCCTGCCCTCACAGATGCAATCCTTATTACTAGGATGCACGGTCAGAGGGAGAGACCAGGATGGTTGTGCCATTGTCATAAAAATTACAATGTATTTTTTCTGGGACAAAAGACAAAAACATCTACAGATTTGAGGCACAGTATGTTATCCTTTTGAATAAGATGCAATTTCAAAGGGTGAGACCAGGTAGAGTTTGCCATGTTATTTTTTTTTGCTCCCTCTGGAATGACAGGATCAACTATGGCATTTTCCCCTCATAATGTGGATCCAAAAAGGTGACCAAATAGTAATGGTCCCCTCCTTGATTATTCCTGAGGTCCTTGCGCAGGCACTGCAGCTTGAATGATGTCATCTGCCGCAAATTTATGGAGACAGAGGAACCCAAGTCCTCGGGGTTGCTGAGAACAATGTTGTCATGAACTATCTCTCCCCACCCATGTACAACTCCTGGGGTTTGGGAGGGGTGAAAGGTACCCCTGATAGCCTGCTGCATGTCCTCCTCCACCTCAGTGCTGGCACCCCAAACCTCCTCCTCATGGTTCTCCTCTGCCTGGTGCTGTCTCACATGGACAAAGTCATGATAAAGCAGGCCCTGAGACACCAGGAAGTCCTCCTCTTTCTCCTGCTGCTATGCCTCCACTGACCGGTCTATTACACTATCCAGTGTTTGCTTAAGCAGGAAAACAAGAGGGATCGTGTTGCTGATCCTCACCTGGTTGGGTTACCTCCTGGTTACCTCTGTGAATGGTGACAACACAGGACATGCATACTGAAGTAGTGAAAAAAAACCCAGTTCCTTAAACCTGTCCTCATGCCATAGTCATATAAATACATATCTCCATCCTCCCTATCGCTTGAGCCAAACTGCATCTGAAAAGCATCAATAGGCAATTGACCAGCAATTGGTTCTACCTGCCTGTTGTCCCCTCCCTCTATGGTCCTGTCATTCTCCTCTTCAACATCAGATAACATTAATTGAATACATCCTCCTGCAGTAAATTAGTAAAGCAGTGGTGAAATCATTCAGCCAACTCCTCTATTACAGTTTACGAGGCAATGGCAGGATTAGCTGTGGGAGAAGAGAAAGAGCAAGGTGCATGTGCAGCTGCTGATGACTGTGCTCTACTTGGTGCCTGGGAAAAGAAGGCAGATGATGAATGTTGGTTTTCCACCACACCGCTTCGTTTGCATGCTTTGGCTGCATAGCACTCCAACTGGTTATAGGAGAACTATGAGGTGAGTGCTTTTCACTCACCTCATAGTTCTAGCTGACCTGTGACAATTAAACTGTCACAGGTCGGCTCGGTAGATCGGGAGGTGAGCGAACACCTACCGGCGTTTGCTCACCTCTCGATCCTGTCACAGCTCTCTGCCGTGACAGGGGAGGGGCTGGATTCCCCCCTCCCCGCCAGCGCTGACTGGTGGAACGGACGGGGGAGGGGGCGGGTACAGCTGGATCTGCCTCTAGATAGCAGCGGTCACTCACGCAGCTGGGCGGATCCAGACATAATTGTCGGGATCCGCTTCAGCTGTAGCTCGCGGTATACTGAGCTTAGGGTGACGGGAGGACGCTAGTTTGTTTCCTCCCATTACCCTAAGGAGAACTATGGGGAAAAGCCTTAACCCCATAGTTCTCCTTTAAGAAGAAAGGCAGAGGTGTGCTACATTTTGATGGTGTAGCCATCACTGCTTTGACCTGCTGATGCAAAACCTACTCGCCCCATAATAGCTGCATTTGAACAACCTCTGCCTCGGACTCTTACAGGGTTATTCACTAGAGAGTGAAGGGTTTGGAGAAGGCAGGAGAAGTGAACAATTTAGGACAAAATAGCTGATGTAGAAAAATTATCAAATTCAGCTCAGTTTCCAGTTCAGATCAATAGCACTGTATATGCCAGTGTACAGCTCCTGTGAAAGCACACTAGCACTGCATAGTATAGTAGCATTAAGGCCCCATTCACACCTATGCGTATTGTAATATGCGCGTCTGTCACGCGTTTTTTTACCGCGATTCGCGGTAAAAAAGTCGCGCGATTCCAAAGGCTACTTGGCAGTATCCAAATGGCAAACGCCCTACAAAACGGACCAATACGCAGCAAAAACGCTCCGGGACCTTTTCATGCGTGGGCCGTTTTGTAGTGCGTTCGGGACGGGCGGAAATACGGACAGGTGGGAACGATACCATTGACTACAATGCTATTTATTTTTTTGACCGTTTTGTAGAGCGTTCATCGAGCGTAGGACGCGCTACAAAACGGTCAGGTGTGAATGGGGCCTAACTCCAACACACACACAAACAAAAGACTGATGGGAGAGCTGACATGTATAGTGAGGGGGCAGGCACATTGTTAAAACCACTTTATTGGTCAGAATGTTCCACCTGGCCACAGTTCCCAGTACAATGCTAAGCATTATAGGGAATTAATTTTGGTGCCAGAAGAACAAACCCATAAGTTTGTTCGCCATGGGGAGATTTCTCTTCACTTCCTGTCTTGGTGACATTGTTGTTGTCAGGACAGGAGATGAGAGGAAATCTCCAACAGCAATACAACAGATGTTCCAGCCTTCTTCCCCCTTTCTAAAAATGAAAAAAAAAAAATGGTATTGTTCTTTTGTGCATGTTGGAGAGATTTATTGTCACTTCCTGGCATGGTCACAGTGCTATCCCAAGGACAGCTAGAGAAAATGTGTGTTTAATATACAGTAAACTTCCAGTTGTTCAGCACCCACGGGGATTGGTAGATGCCAGATAGCTCTTTTCTGGTTGTCTGAGAGTTAATAGTAATTCTCAAGCAACCCCCCCCCCCCCACATAAGACAGCTGGTGTCTCTCTCTCCTCACCGTTCGGCCATCCTGAAGTGACAGTGTTATTTCGGATTCGGGAACCAGCGGATTCTGCCCCGTCATCCTGAAGACCGGCGCTGCGCGTGACATCACGCGCCTGTTGGGGTGCACAATTTTCTGTTCTTGCCTCAAGTGCAAAAGGATCTAGCTACAGCTCTGGCTTATAATGCCCACCGCTGAACTACACAAATCAGAGCAGAATTCAAGTAAGAATGCCATTTGTTATTTGCGTAGAGCAGAGATCAGCTTTAAAAATCATATTGGATGGAGTTCTACTTTAACAAATGAATCCTCATTAAGCTGAGAAATGCTGCATCATCTCGGTGTGGAAGTTCCTGGGATCCGTTCTGCTTCTACAAGGATCGCTGGCATGAAATTGCAGCCCCAGCCATAGAAGGACAGACCATTCATGAGGAACCTTAGGGGCCCCATGACAGGTGATTTACACAACTCAGCTGTACATTGTGCTTCAGAAACAGAACTGTAGCGGGTGACTAAAGTTACTTTATCACAAAACACTTTTTTTTTTTCTTCTCCTTGTTACTAAGAGGATGCTGCTGCTGAAAAGCAGATTGTACAGCGCCCTACAGTGACATCCACATAGCAATCGCCTCATTCTGCCAATATTGAGTGACCTCCCAGTGCAGGAGGAGTAGTGGCCGCTGGATATTAGCTGACACTGGAAAATAGCAGGGGGCAGGGGTGGGAGGAGAATCTCATATATCAGCACAGCCAGAGAACCCCTAGGAAGAAACAAGAGAGGGGTGGGGGAAGGTATCATGGGAAGAAACAATTCCAATGCATGAAACTTGGTCGCGGCTATTTAGATAAATATCACGGGCCGTGCGGCGTCTGCGCTTTGTCGAGCTGGCTCCGGTCCAGCGTGGACACAAGCAGGCAAGTCGCCGCCACTTCGGTCGCGATATGCATGCAGCGCGATGTACACAGCATGCACGTCTTTAATCGGTTCCCCGCACATATTTAACCCCAGCGAGGTCAGCAAACCCACCCCCCTTCTCCTTCCTCTTCCCTTACTGCTCCCCGTCCGGCCACCCAAGGGAGTGACCTCTGCCGCTTTGACAGCTCCCTAATACCTAGCAGAACACCCCTTCCACGACACGCCCACTTGGCGTTGATTGGCTGCGGCGCCGGTAGCCCTTACCCTGATTCGCTTGTCCCCTCACCCCCCCTCCCCTCCCGTATCGAACCTTCAGAACTCTGAGACAGACAATATTCTGTTACATTGTAGCAAGATGGCGACTGTCATTCACAACCCCCTGAAACCGTGAGTAGAAATGTGCACAATCCGCGTGTTTTCATATGAAAAAAAGGCGCCCTTCTCGGACGGAGCGTGCACGGGGACAAGTGCAAAGTCCCGCAGGCGCAGCCCTCCCCGAAGCGGGCACAGCGCCTACCCAGAGCTTTGTTTGTGGCATATATTCCTATGAAATGTTATCCAAAACATGCTCATTTTGCAAGCTTTGCACAGTTGTAAATATTCAGGTGCTTTTGTTTTGGCCAATGGAATGCAGTTGTAGATGAGGGGAGCAGTTCTTCAAAGGAAATGCCTGTAAACTTGCGCCTGAAGTCGAGGGGGGCCTAAAACCATGCAACCAAGCGACTGAACGTAAACATGTGAACGGCCACAGAAAAGAATGCAATTGTGATGTTGAGCGTCGTCACGCGTAGGACAATGCGCCCAAAGCGCTCAGGTGTGAATGGGGGGTGGGGGGCACAACCTATGCTTCCCTATGGGAATCCGTGGATTTAATAAGCTTCTGTGGCATTGTCATTGCAGACTCCATTTCACGCAGTTAACATCTTTAGCTCCTTTTATTTATCTCTTTTTGCAGGGGCCTTTATTGGGCGAGCGGAACAACTAATTACACATCCTGCTTGTGCCCGAGGATGGCTAATAAAACATTGCAGGGACATGGCAGGTTCATAAATCTTCTTTCATCAAGCCCCTGCTCGCCTAGACACACATCCTTTCAAGCTAATGACTCTCCGCTCTGTCATCTGCTCATTGTAATAATGACTTTTGGATTGGTCATCATATTCCTTCAGTTTTTATTGTATCTTTAGCCTCCAAGGTGGTAGAATTTAGGAGAGGTGAGCGTCGTCGTTGGATCGTGTCCTCTGCAATCTTTGGATGATGCTCTGAGAAGTGTTACTGTTGTTTACATATTGCATAGTTTTGTTACGTGTGTGTATATATTGAGCATGTGGAACTTGTTCCGGAAGTCAGCATGGCAATGGAGGCATCAGGTACTAGAGCAGAGGACTTTTGGAGTTTGTGGATCTTATTGTTTTTTGTTCTGTATATCATTGATTATTGTGGCGTGTGTTGTATTAGTGGATTTACATGAATTTGGCGGTGTTAGTATAAGAATGGGGCATGACTGACAGTGGATGTGGAGGAACAGCCTGCGCTGTCAGAGAGTCAGTTACGTTACAATAACTCATTTTCCCTTTCTTGCTGGAAAAATACACAATTATGTCTTCACCTGAGATGTTCTTTGCCACAAGGGACTTTGGCTAATTATTATCTTTAGCTGAATTTATTTATAAAGCAACATTTTTTTTTTCCTTGTGCTTCACTGCTTTCTATAAACAATAACACCACATGACAGTCCTTACTAATACAGCCGGTAGTCTCCATGTAGTAGCATCAGAAGCCTGTATGGTTTTATAGCTCTATACCTCAAAAATATTTTTATATGGTTGATACTCTAATCCAAAAATGTTTTATGGCGCAGACACCAGTTCATGAGTGTATGGCCTTTGCAGACACCCCCCTGGGTTTCAGTCCCTCTTGTGCTGCTGCACACTGTTATTTACGGTAACGTTAATTGACATGCTGTAGTGATGCCTAAAATAATAATACCCACTGTTAAAATGGTGGCACCAGTAATATCATGATATTGGAAACACCTAAACTTTGCTAATCGGTGAAGAACAATATCGCTGACAAATGCTTACTCATGTCCAGGTCATGCTTGTGGACCAGACTGCAAGGGCATACAGTATCGAAAAGGTCTACTACATGTACCCCATGGTCCTCTAGCTGAAGACTGCTGATGGACCGTATGTTACATCGTGCTTTAAAAAAAAAGGTGCATGGGTACTGGAAGTTTTTAGATACAGGGTTATTCACAAAAGGGTGAAGTTTGGAGAAGACGGGAGACGTGAACCATCTAGGACAGGGGTAGCCAAATTCCAGCCCTCCAGCTGTGGTGGAACTACAAATCCCATGAGGCATTGCAAGATTCTCACAGCCACAGACATGACTCCCAGAGAGAGATGCATCATGGGATTAAGGCTGGGTTCACACCTAGGCGTATTGAATATGCGCGTTTGTCACACGTTTTTACCGCGATTCACGGTAAAAAAACGCGCGACAAACACGTGTTTCCGAGGGCTACTTGGCTGTATCCCAATGGAAACGCGAGACCAAAACGCCCCAAAGAAGTACATGTACTTCTTTAGGCGTAGGCCGTTTTTTAGCGCGTTCAGACGGGCTGAAATACGGAAAGGTGTGAACCATACCCATAGAAAACAATGGGATTTTCAAGTTTGTACGTTTTTGTAGAGCGTTCATAGAGCGTTGAACGCACGACAAAACGTAAAGGTGTGAACAGGGCCTTACGGTTTCACCAAAGCTGGAGGGCCAGAGTTTGGCTACCCCTGATCTAGGACAACATAGTTGAACTGGAAAGTGAGCTATATGGGAGAATTTTTCTACTTCAGCTATGTTGCTCTAGATTGTTCACTTCTCTTGCCTTCTCCAAACTCTTCACCCTTTAGTGAATAACCCTATAAGTTAGAATTTTTACACCCTAGACACACTGCTGTGCTCCGAATCCTGAGAAAATAAAGGTAATTGGAATTACATCCCCATGACACATTTTCCTGCTCAGACTTCATTTCACCTGTCTTCCATATATTAAATGCCAATGCCCATTATACATTTGCAGTGAACAGGTGGCTCTATGTCCCACTGTCAACAACTTTGAAATGTCTTCCATGCATTTAAGGCCTTATTCACACTGCCGTTTATATGCGCCTACAGTACCATATGCAGCATATGCAAATAAATGGCTCCATACACATAGCTGCGTATGGAGCCGTATATTTGCGTAGCGTACATATGCGCAAAAACAGAATGGAACCGAGATGCGTCCGGGCAGCGTATTTCTGCGTATTTACGCGCATACAGTTCATTAACATTGCTATTACGAATGATGCATTGTGGGATTGCAGATAGTGCACGCATATACGCGTATATAAGCAATATTCAATTTTGCTTTTGCATTGTGTGTGCATGAGGCCTAAAAGTAAATATGAGATTATTGCAAGCAACAAGAAAAAACAATAAAAAGTTGAACAATTGATTATTCACATGTATATCATCCTTGCTTATGTACAGTAAACTCTGTTATCTGGTATTCAACTAACCAGAACTCTCATCTAACCAGAAAAAAACCCTGTTTTGCTGATCTGTGGCATGTATTATCCTGCAAACGATTGTGTCTATTTGTCTTCATTTGCTTTTGATTACTGCATTTCAATATTAATATGAGGTCAATACAGAGTTTATGTTATGATATGGTATAGTATGTGGTATGGCATTAGTTAGATCTATTTTTAATGGTATCTCTCAAGCAACCAGAAACTACATTTACCTGGAATCTACCAATCCCCAATGGATGCCAGATAACGGGGAGTTTACTGTATTTGGAAATTTCAGGAATCACAATTTGTATATAATAGTCTGGGGGTGGCCAGTCTGTCCAATCCAGGTGCCAGCAGGATTTTTTTTTTCAGGGGACAGGTCCATTGACAACAACTAGGGAGAACCCCAAAAGTTTGACACCAGCTGTAATTTTTAAGAAGCATTGGCTACCTGGCTCCTGAGATTTGTCCAGCCCTACAGGAGTCCCATATGAGACATTTGCAATGCAAAGTGTGTGGTAATTTTTGCAGCAATGTTGTAACATAATTCCAGTTAGCGCCATAAAGCCAAGGGTTTGCTAAGGACACAAAACATTTATATAAAACTATTGTCTTTACAGTTCAGGATGCTAAATATCTGGTGCTGCTACAGCTGTCCTCTGAGGACTGTATGGTGTTTGGTTTCTCTTTTATTTGGGGTAATGGAGGGAACACCCTCAAATATTCAGCACTCTGATAAATAGCTTTGATCATTTATCAGTTAAGGTGTGGCTGCAAATGGTCCAGTGCAATGCTTGGGCCATGTGGGACTGCCCTAGGGGGAATTATAGCTTGTTAAAAAGTCTCCTTGCAATAGGGATGATCCTTTTTCTCATGGATTGATGGGTCACAATCTGAAAAATTATCAACATGTTATGATAGAAATACTAGAATATAAGTTTTCCATATAAGTTTACCAATCTGAGATGTGGTCATGTACACACAGTCAAAACAAATCAGAAGCGCCAAAAAGTTGACCAACAATTGATAAGTAAAAGCTAGCGAGGATTGTGGTGCTGCCCCACTTCAGCCTGGGGAGCTGCAACACTGTGGGAGAACACACACACAGTCTGCACATGTAACTTTGGGTTGACTACACAGTTAAAGTGACATTAAAGGCTAATTTTTTTCCCCTCCCCCCCCAATGTTAGTGTCAGGACTTGCCTTAAAGCGTGCCTCTTAATCCGATCATCATCTTCCTTAGTATAGTTTTCAGATGTCCCTCCCGCGCTGGTGCGGGTCTACGATCCAGCGCTGACTCCTCTGTCCTCCTCTTCTCTGATGTCCCACGGAGTCTGTGCGGGTGCACGCTGCTCCATAGACTTACCTTGTGTCTCTCCTCAACTCCCGGCTGAACATCTGAATTGCGCATGCGCCTGCCCCAAGATCCTTTGCGGCCGCCCGAGACTCTTCAGATGTACGGATGGGAGCGCGCGGCGAAGACACAGGCAAGTTTTGACCCTTTTAAAAAAGTTTTTTTTAAACGTTTTCCATATATCTACTGCAGTAAATATATGCAAAAACATGCAAGGGTTTAATAACCGTTTAAAGGATTCTCCTTTGAGCGCAGACATTGCTCAGTCACCACCCAAACATACTTCTCTGTCAGCATTTGCACTTTGGCCTACAAAACAATGCACACTTCTGCCACTTTGTAGTTAGTTGTGCTGTCCATCAGTTAGAGGGTGGCACCTAAATCGGTTGTTATTACAGGCTTTAACAGAAAGGCCTACTCCTACCACAAGTAAGACACTCAATGTGCATGCAAACAGTTTGGGTTTTTAGGAATATAAGCGCATTCAAGGATCAAAATATTAACCTTATGTTTTGTGGTGCCAATCTTTTAGAAAAACACCCCACCGAACTTTGACTGCTCACAGATATTAACTAAAGTAAATGTAAAGAAAAACAAATGGTTGGTCTTGGTCCAATGTTAACATCTTCCTTTTAGCCTGGCCATACTGTACAGAACCCAGCAAGCTCGTGTTCAACGTAAGCGCCTAAGTTGTTTAGTGAAATTAGAGGTTTATGTTTGTGGGCCAAATCAGTTTTGTTTCCCTAATGCAGCTGACTCTGATGGAGATCCCTGCTCCTTATCTAGGCACAAACAGGTAGGTTCAACCGATCAGTGCAAACTCATTTGTGTCTTTAGAATGATCATTTGATGACCACGTGGTGAATGCATGGCTAACCACGATCTAATGTCTGTAGGCACTTTTTGGAACTAACCTTTTTTATTTAAAGTGACATTAAAGTCAAACTCCCCCCCCCCTTCCCAATCATGCTGTACGGACTTACCTTAAATGATGCCTCTTAATCCGATCATCTTCTTCTTCTTTACTGTCCTTTTCAGCTGTCCCTCCAGCGCTGGTGCGGGTCTCAGATCCAGCGCTGACTCCTCTGTCCTCTTCTCTGATGTCCCACGGAGTCTGTGCGGGTGCACACTGCCCCATAGACTTACCTTGTGTCTCTCCTCGTCTCCCGGCTGAACATCTGAAGTGCGCATGCGCACGCCCCACGATCCTTTGCGGCCACCCGAGACTCTTCAGATGTTCAAACGGAAGCGTGCGGCGGAGACACAGGTAAGTTTAAACCCTTTTAAAAGGGTTTTGAAAAAAATGTGTTTGCATATATCTACTGCTTGCTAGCAGTAGATATATGCAAAAACACGCTGAGGGTTTAATAACCCCGAAGTGAAGGTTTGACCATTTTCTTAATAACAAAATTACATTAATTTAGAAAGCGGGCTGCATGCATTTTACTAGTAAGTTGAACAATTTGCGTGCCTACTGTGCTTTTTGGCCTATATGCCACAAAGGTGTGTACTGCTACTCTGTTGAATGAGTCACATGGAGAACAGTGGCAGGTCCGGGTGCTCCTTTTAGAAAGATATTAACCCATCTATGGCCAGTCAATATGTCAAGCATAACCCTTGTGATCCGTTCCACATATACTACTTGATCGAAGTGGTGTTATTTTGTTCTCGAAGCCCTTTGTATATTATGGTTAAATCTTTCATTGTTTTATTTAATAAATAATAAAGGCATTGCAAATAGGACATAGATAAATCGCATTTGGTATCCAAAATACATGGCACAGCGGTGAATATTCGTAATACAAAATCACATAGTGGAGGTAATGAGGCTTCTTATTACAAGAACTATACACAATTACCTGCGCACAGACAATAAGGGAGCCATACAGACAGTCCCTGGGTTACGAACAAGATGGGGACTGTAGGTTTGTTCTTACGTGGAATTTGGATATAAGTTGGAACAGGTAAATCTTTTAAATGTAACTTCAGCCGAAAAATATTTTTTAGTTTTAGATAGCATAGGGAAGGGTTTACCCCCTGTAAAGTTTGTTTTGCTGTGTGTGTACCTGTTCAGAAGATTCCACCTCACTTTCTGTTCCTGTGACAATTGGATTTTGAAAATTTTGGGTTGTCGTGGAAACAAGGATTGGTGCTAAAGCTTCAGTAGAGACACCTTTTTCCCATGATCACTCTTACAGGAGTGAATTTCCTTTCCTAGATTTCCTCACTTCCTGTTGTCTCAAGGACAAGAATTAAGATTAAATCTTTCTATTGAGGATACAGACCGCAGTAAAAAGCTCAGTGTGACCCGGAAGAGGAGGCAGGCACCTCGTCTGCACGTCTAACAAGAGCCAACTTCCTGTAATGTACGTACAGTACTACAAACCAGATTAAAAAAGGCGGGCGCTCCTTGTCGGTGCGAGCACAGTAGCATTACCACTACTGAAATGCTGCGCAGTACACTTTGGCTGCAGCCTAGGACCCCCTGCAGTACAGTAATAGCCTCCATTTGTAAGTAGGGGTCGTATGTAAGTCGGATGTTTGTAACTCGGGGACTGCCTGTATTATGACAATGTATTAGGCATGTAAATTATTCCTCATAGGGGAATCCACATCAAGGTTTGTCTTGCTTGAGATGTGCCTCAAACAGGAAACCAAGTAGCCATTGCATAAAGGTAAAGGAGAAATTAACAGGGTTATTCCCAAAAGGGTGAAGAGTTTGGAGAAGGCAGGAAAAGTGAACAATCTAGGACAGTGGTTCTCAACCTGTGTAACCCAAAAATGATTTCATTTATGAAACATTTTAATTTATTACACAAAACAACTTGTGCAGTATTCAAGGTGAGCCCGGGGGAGGCCGGGAGAGAGGGGACAGTTTGACATTATGAGGTTCCACAGGCTGAACCACAAATTCCCCCTCTAGTTCTCTCTAATGCAGATGGGCCGGTCTATGCAGACATGACGCCGCGACCCACTGCAGAGGGTGTCGCGACCCACTTTTGGGTCGCGACCCACGAGTTGAGAACCACTGATCTAGGACAACATAACTGAACTGGAAAGTGAGCTGAATTGGAGAATTTAATAATAAGGTCATGAAATGATCAATCCCAAATAAAAAGACAGCAGGGAAATAAAGTGGAAATAGACCACAGAACAAAAGGCATTTAAAAAAAAATGTGTATTCTTTAGAGAGCTTGGTTTAAAAAAGTGCATTTAGACGGTCCATTGGGAGTAGAATTTATCTAGAGTGTCATTATCAGGGGCGTGCAACTCCTCCATATGCATAATATGGTTAACTGCACTAACTCACAAACATTGAGAGGGTGTAACGTTTGATTTGCAGAAACTAGGGATACGCTGCCCTGTGTATATTAACAACTTTTTTTCCTACATCCAAGACAGGAAACATGTTTGGTTTTGGACAGATGAGTAGAGGAGGTAAACCGCAGGCAATATGCAGCAACTAGTCATCATTCTCATTGTTGTCTGAAACAAATGATTTTGGAGACAGGTGAGAATCTGAAATATTTGTGACTTTCATTCTCTGTTGCATTGTATGGTTTACCTTTGAAGTTTGTCCACATCCTAAAGCATACAACACACCAAACTGCAGCTCATTAATTTTTTTCCCCCCAAAATGTTCTCAAAGCGCACATATGTGAGAATGCTCTGTATTTGGTTTGCGCATGACCTTTCCTAAGAATCATTATCAATAGGAACTAGCTCTAAGAGAAGCAAGTGAAATTGTTTTGAAATGCAGTGCTGAGTCTAGTCCTTGTCATGGGAAAAACTGACAGAAACAAGAACATGCCGAACACTTTTGTTTACATTCAAGTATTCTCCAAAGCATTCCTGTCATTCATAACAGGGAAATTGTGAAATGTGACATGTTAGAAAGCCAGTTATGATCGCTTTTTGGTTACAAGATGTAAATGAAGAGGAATATGGCAAACCCTGTCACCCGATGTACTGTCATGCCAATAGCTAGGATGATGCAGTGATTTATACAGTTGTCGTAAGGAGGGATTAATGTCTTTGGTAAAACATTAAAAGCCTGTGTCATTGGGACAGTGTGTCAAGATGCCCCCCAAGCCACTGGTAGCAGTGCCATATGAGCTTTTTTAATAAAGCAATGCAAACAACATTGATAATGGTAAAGGCACAGTAGTGATAGAGCAAGGATTGTTGAATGGTTATATGAAGCTAGGTTCACAACTAGGCGATTCAGATGCTGAGCTGTTTTCGCGTGTTTTAGATCGCGTATCTGTTCATTGAAAACCGCACGGTTTTCAATGCATAGAGATATCTATGGGACCCAAACCAGGGGGGCAACCATCCGAAAATTGCTCCTGTACCTTTTTGCGTGACTGGCAATTTTGTCCGTGCGACAACCCTCAAAGATGTGAATAGCCCCCATAAACTTCAATGCCACCAATCTGTGTTTTGTGCGACATTGTTCTCTCTTTTGTTACAGTGTATGTGTATTAAAACATATAAAGTAACACTTGTGAGGAAAGAAAGCACCACATGGGAGCACATTATTGGACAGTGTGGGCACCAACTTTACTTGAGGGCACAGTTTAGGGGCAGACTATGAACAATACTGGTGCTGAATGAAAGTAGGGGCATATTACTATACAGTGGCAGTTACTAGTGAGGTAATTTGCCTCACGTGCCAACATCATAAGTGCTCATTTATCTTCAGCAAAGAAACAAACACAACTTTTGAATACTTACAAGCATCAGTGATGTGGAGTATGTTGGGATTACATACATTATGAATATAAATATTACTAATAAGAACTTTCATTAGCATTGCATTTAAAATTGTTTCATTGTGAAAAAATAATTCTAGGCTTTAAGAAATTGGGGACATTTGAGAACTATTGAACTGTAGTGAAATGTTATGCAATCTGCTTTATCTTGTCTTTCATGCTTGCATCTTGACAGCACCCTGGGTTAGCGAAGTTCCATAGATTGCTCTTTAGAAACAATTTACCTGTAAACATATATTTCTTGGGTTTTGATAATAAGAATCTAAAGGCTTCAGAAGAAAACATTTATAGGTCACATCATAAGCAGCACAAAATAAATTATTTCCACTTAACATGTGAAGTATTTGAAATAGGCTGTACAGACTATCTTGGAAACTTCTGCATAAGTGTATGTGATTGAGCTAATGTGCAACATGACCATTTTATTATGCCGTTTGCTCATATGCTTCTTCTGTAACTTTGCAAAGATCTATATGGGCCAAAGCAGAGTGAGTGCAGTGAGTGAACCAGAGTGCAACACCAGCTAAAATCAATAAGCAAGCTTCTAAAGCAGTCTAGGAACAATTGCAAGAGTCAAAAAGTCTACTGCAGTTATTCCTCCAATATATATTATCCAAAGTAGTATTTTCTGAAGAAGGTACAACTTCAGTCTATGGTAAGAAGGATTACAAGTGTTTGCTAGAGTTTGAAGGACTTCACAAAGTGTTAGGCAGCATTTGCTTGATCCTTACTGGAAATGGATCTTCCCTCAGCATGCCAGTTTCCAGTCCCCTCGCTATTGTTTTAATTAAAATTTTAATTTGCACACTAGAGTCCAGGTTGTACCATCATTATGAGATGTTTGGCTTTAGTGCTATTATTGTGTACTGCTATTTTCATAAAGCCCAATTCAAACCTTTGTGTTTATTGCTGTAGTCCCGACAGGCTGCGTTAGGGATGCAGCGATACCGATATTTTTTGTGATGGACATCACTGCATAGGCTCAGGAATACCTCCAAAAATCACTGCCTGTGAACACAGTTCACCGTGCAATCCAAAAATTCAAGTCAAAGCTCTATCATGCAATGAAGAAGCCATATCTGAACGTGATTCAGAAATGCCACCATCTTTTGTGAGCCAAAGCTCATTTAAAATAGTCTTTTGCAAAGTGGAAAATTGTTCTGTGGTCAGATGTCGCAATTTGACAATCTTTTTAGCAACTATGTGTGTGGTGTCCTCCAGACTAAAGATAAGAGGGACCTTCTGGCTTGTCATCCGTGCTCCGTTCAAAAGTCTCCATCTCTGATGGTATGGGGGTGCATTCATGCGTATGGTATGGGCAGGGTGCATTAGTGCGTATGGAATGGGCAGCTTGCACATCTGAAAAGGCACCATTAATGCTAAAAGAAATATCCAGGTTTTAGAGTAACATAAGTTCGCATCCAAACGTCTTTTTCAGTGAAGGCCTTGCATATTTCAGCAGGACGATGCTAAACCGCATACTGCATCTATGACAACAGCATGGCTTCGTAGTGGAAGAGTCCGGGTGTTTAACTGGTCTGCCTGCCATCCAGACCTTTCACCAATTGAAAATATGTGGCACATCTTGAAATGAACAATATGACAAAGTTGTGTCATAACTGTTGAGCAGTACTGTTGAGCAGCTAGAATCCTATATCAGGCAAGGATAGGACAACATTCCTCTCCAAAAACTCCAGCAAATGGTCTCCTCCGCTCCCAGACATTTACAGAGTGTTTTTAAAAGTAGAGGGGATGCTGCTCTGTGGTAAACATGGCCGTGTCTCAACTGTTTTGGAGAATTGTTGCAGCCATCAGTTTCAAAATGACCTTATTTTTTCTTAAAATTGTACATTTTCTAAGTTTTTAAACATTTTAATATGTTTTCTATTTTGAATAAAATCTGGGTTTATGAGATATGCAAATCATTGCATTCTGTTTTTATGTTTTTTTTTTTTTTCTTACACAGCATCCCAACTATTTTGAAATTGGGGTTGTCCTTAGTGGGTTAAATGGAAGGTGCACAACACTTAGGTTGTCATGCACTGAAGCTATTCTAGTACATCTGTAAAGACCAAAAAATAACTGCATGCATGAGACCTAAATGGTAAACTGAGAAAAATGCCTCATTATCATAGGAGCTGCAATCCCAACATATATATCCATTCTATGTTATGGGGGAATTTATCAAAACTGGAGCAGACAAAATCTGGAGCAGCTGTGCATGGCAACCAATCCGCATCTCTCTTTTATTTTCAAATCTTAACTGAACAAACTGAAGAGAGAAGCTGATTGGTTGCCATGCACAGTTGTTCCACATTTTGTCTGCTCCAGTTTTGATAAATTCCCCCCAATATGATCACATATTTCTGGAATGCCACAACACAGCACCTCATTGACATGACACTAAATTGTGCTTTCTCATGGGTCCTCATCACTTCCCATCCAAGCCAGCATTTTTGACTACTTGTATCACTGCACCCTAGTGTCCCTATATTTATCCTTCACCATTAATTGTTCCTATTTGCTTCCTCCTGGTCTGTTTTTAATATACCATTGGAAGCATTTTATTGGATGTGTTTGCTAAGTGAAAAAAACTGTTGATCTTGTCAGAAATTCAGTAGTTGATGAAGTAGTTAGTTTAGCAAAAGACAATGGGCAGTGCTGACACCTCTCAGTCCACAAAAATGCTGTGTGTTTTTAGCCCAAGATAGGGTCTTTAAGCATACCCTTCTTAAGGTGCCCAGGCATTGCTGAAACCTGATCAATTGGCAGGTATTGGAACATGGTCATTGTGTGTACAAGTATTATTCATTGTATACCCTACTATACTGTACATTGCATATTGTGCTGTTCTATTTTTTAGAGAACTTATCATAACACTCCATTTCTCTCTAGTGGCTTCAGCTACTATGGTGGGGGGAACTTGTGGCCAAAGGGTCTGTGACATGTAAACATGTTCCTTATGTTGAAAGGAGACAAACAGGACATCCTTTTTAAGTCTTGACTGCAACAGTGTTTTTGAGTAGGTGATGGACCAGAAATTGTCAGTGTGCACTAAATTTGTGTGGTTATCCGATATGTCCATATGTTAAAGGAGAACTATGGGGTCAGTGCCTTTTCCCCATAGTTCTCGTAAGGGTCACGGAAGGACATATGTAGAGGTCCAGAGTGTGGGTCAGGTCAGGCAGAGCCCCAGAACAGCCAGCTCTGCCTGATCATCACTCTCTAAGATCTTCTGCAGGAGACCATGTGACCATTGTGTGAGTTCAGTTATTACTGGACAAGTTTTGTGCTCTTTCTTTACAATTTTATAAGATCATTTAGGTGTAGTGTTGCAGTAAAGGTCTTTTTAGTGTACACTATAAGTCTGCTAATAAGCGCTTTTAAATGTGTTTTTACTGAACTTTTCTTTCCTATCCTTGGATTATATAAGTTTTATCACAGGAAAAGTAATATTTCAGTCACACAGTGGGTGAATCTGGCTGACTTACATTCAGGTTTTGTTTATCTCTTGGTGACTAAAGTGTTGAGGCCTCCCTATTATAGTTCAGGGCTCTGATCTCCATTCTTTGAGTTGTTGCTTTTGTCATAATGTAAAGTAAAGCCCAACTCCATAAAATGTTTTTTTCTAGTTTGGATAGAATGGGTTAGGGTTGGAATCTCTGTCAAGAACTTAAGCATGTCATAATTATACATGAATGAGGATGACAGTGTTCAAGTTTACACCGTTACAAGCTAGTCGGCAATGACAGCTGTTATTTTTCTGCCCCTAAACATCCTCTTGAAGGCTTTGTGCACAGGTATCAAATGTGGACACTCAGCTAGGCACCCACTCAGAACTTTCTGACACCCAGGACCTTAATGTACAGTATCTGTTCACTTTCACAAGCCAGGGCGGAGCACTTGACGTCATCATCTCAGCTGAGCCAGACGATAATTTGTTTTTATTTTAGACGGTACCCACTGTCTCCTTTTTGTTTGTTCCTCTTTTAATCTGATGCTGGCGGCCATGATTTGAGAGGATTCATCTGCTATTATACTTACCGCCTTCCCGACTTCCCTCCCCTGTATAAGAAGGTATACGCGGTTTGAGACCTGCTTTGTGGGTCCACAAACCTAGGTGAGCCCCCCTTTACCTGTTACCACTGGGTGTAGGTGAAAGTCTGAAAAGACCTGGATGACAACTGCTTTATATACTTGGAAGTCTGGTTCATCTCTGCGGACTGCCTTCTGTGTCTTCCGGCACGTTTATTGACTTTTGCACATTGGATTTTATTACACATCGGATTGTATTGTTTGAACTACTTTGGATTCTACTCATATGTTGTTCATGTTTATTGAAATCTTTTTTCACTGTCATATAACACTTAATTTTAGCTCGGCACATTGTTATGATTATTTGGATATATTTGATATATATTTTTAGTGCTTAGCAGCTTTGATATACACACATTACTGGCGCAGATCATTTTTTTTGCTCTTTAATATAAATGCATTTGTTTTACAAAGGATTTTATTGAAAGAAGTAGATAATAACGCAGGTATAGAACCAAATAGTACAGTGCGCAAAAAAAGTAACAGCAGCAGCCAACATAAACAGTACAAGAAGGTCAATAACATGTAATCCCAAAAAAAACGAAGAGCTGAGACCCTTCAGTTGCTTTTAAGAGGCTTGAGTAAAGAGCTGTGCGGAGTCAATGCCATTACAGTACCAACAGCATACACTAAAAACAAGGGACGTCACAGCTAAACATAATTGTGGTGATCAGCTAGTGCAGCCCCTGGTGTATAATTGCATTTGAATCTTTTGTGATGAATGCCATCCAATGCTCCTCATGGAAAAAAATCTCTGAATCATTTGTGCTGCATTAAACAATCTTAGTGCTTGGTCAGTGTGGATGGGCATTTCTTCAAGTCAGAACTGCTTATCTACTCATACTGATCACTAGGAATGCAAATGCTCCTGAAAGTCGAATAATCTTGTACCGATTTCAATTGAAAGCAAATCTACACCTGAATTTTCCACCAGTGATGCATCGTCTTTTCTCAACCTTTTTAGATGTTTCCACAACTATCTGATCAGTACTATTAATGCCAATTATGGATTTGGAAGAAAGACAGTATATGTATTGCGCAGATGTGTTAGTTTGTGTTTATTTTACAAAGTCTCTTCTAGTTTAGCTGTGCTCTAGAGTTTTTCCCTGTTATACTGTGTTCCACCATCTGAAGTATCCAGTCTGCAATGCTTGGAGATTAGCATTGCCTGACGGAATGTTTAATAGCTGTTCAATCACTGAGATGTTTATTCCCAGTGGGTTAGATCTAATTACACTTTGAAATATCTGGAGCAACCTTCTGGAAGGGACCTTTGCTGGTTTGCGATCTTCTGTGTTCCTGTGGGTTCAGCCCTCTAGGGCTGAGAGAAGGCTTTCTTGGTCCTTGAGGATGTTACACACACTGTTTCAGTGTTGAACACAAGAGTTAGAGTACAATGGAGAATAGACAAGAACCTCTAAGGCCTGGTTCACACCTGAGCGTTTTTCCGCGCAGATTTAGTTGAGTGTAAACGTGGAAAACACCCATTTCCATCCATAAAGTTCACACCTTAGCATTGCGCGTAGGAAAATGCCTGTCCTGCGGAAAGATGCAGGAGGTATTTTCAGGCAGTTGTTGTGCAGTTTTGGACATCTCTGTGAAGGGAGAAACGCATTTTTTAAAAAGCAAAAATGCGTAGAAAAAAATCGTGCAAAACTGAAAACGCCTAGGTGTGAACCAGGCCTAATTGTCTAAATGTTGAAGTCTCATACCTGGTCTAGAGAATACACAGGAACCCCAGTTTTGTGGAAGCTGTTGCAGATGGTGAACGAAGATCAGCAAAGGGAAGTTTCAGCATTCATCCAGGGATTTACACGGAGCTGCAAAAGAGCACAGCTAGGTTACTGACCTTACTCTTCTCCACTGTATTTAGGTAATACATCTTAAGCCCAAACTTTTAATATTATAGTGCAGAGCAGGGAAGGGATAGCGCTATTGTTAGATTTTTTTTTTTTGCAGACTGTGTTCTGATTGGGTACATTTCGCCTTATTTCCTCTGGGGACAGAAAGTGATGCAAAATCTGTTCAACAGGGACACAAACTAACAAAGTTTTGGCTGGCATGGGGTTTAATAATCGATTATTAAATAGTTAACTGTATTAACTAGTGTTTACATTAACAATGGTTCTTATTTTTTTTTTTCTTATAAAAAAAGAGTCTTGAGTATTTAGCACCGCTATGTCGACTCTCCCTAAAATTGAAGTTGCCTAAGCGCCCTAAGAGGGAGAACCCTCTAATTTGTCTCCCTGCATGATGTGCACATCTCCAATGATTTCTCTCATTCACCAGGGATCTACCCCAGCTCTGGCCCTTTCATTGTTACTATGTGTGCTTTACTGGGCTTTTCATGCACTGCAAGGATTAAGTGCTCAATAAGTCAGAGGAATAAGCTGTCATACTTACCGTATTACTCACTCTGACAGGCTTCCTCAAGGACCAGTCTCACGAAGGCTCTACCCCAAGGTGCTTTGGCTGTCTGTTGACCACTGAACACTGTATTGTCTGTGGTTTCCATGCAGCAGATCTGTTCCCAATAAGTCTTAGCATGCCTTGTGCAGCACCGTGTCTGTGCGGAGACTCCCATCTTGGTAGAGGCAGAGCTGTGTTCCTTATTCATGTCACAGCTTCCAGCAAGGATTACAGTGAGCAGCACATTAGTAGCATCACCAAATCTCCTGATACTAGCAGTGGGAGCCAGCGGTGCCTTAAGCTGCCCATACACCTGTCAATTTCTCTCATTCAACCCGTGGGCTGAACGAAGAAATTGACCCGAATTCCATCATCAACTCAAAAGGCGTCTTGATCGAAGAATCGCCGCTGTTTGCATAGTAATCTGACCGGTGCCGCCGGTACCTGTCAGAATACCTGATCACAGCAGGCAGCTCATTGGCTGCAGGCTCTGATCGCATGGAGATTTTCCAGCTGGCTCCTTCGATCAGCTGATCGAGGAATGCCAGCTGAAAGGGAGCCGACTGCCCCATACACTGGCCGAATTTCGGCTGGTACATTAAAAATAGTCAGAAATTTAGCCAGTGTATGGGGACCTTTAGATCACAGATATACAGGTATGAGGCTGTAGGCACAGGGGTGCTTGGGCACCCTAACATACCAGGTATTACACTGCTTCAGTGGGAAAGCTGGACGAAATGTGCATTTTTCGGGAAGTATTGCTTACAGGGGTTCTAATCCCTCCCGGTTTTTTTTTGCCTATATCTACTGCTATCAAGCAGTAGATATAGGTAGGCAAACCGTTTAAAAAGAAAACAAAAAACGCTAAAACAGCGGTTTAAGCTTACCTTTTTTTTCTTTGCGTGCTCCCGCCTGAGAAAACGAAACTGTTCGGGCGGCCGCAAAGACACAGTAAATGTTCCCTATAACAGCAGAATTTCTTAAGTTCAGGTCCGCTTTCAGTAAAAGCAATGTTATAGTAGCTTTCTAGTACACAGTAGTTGATAGTCGGACATAAAGACATGCTTGGTAAACCCTATGGTTGATTTACTGAAGAAGTAGAGCATGTTCACTTTGCAAGGTGAATTTTTGCTTAGTGTAAATAAACTTGCCTAGTGAATGAGGCGAAGGTGTGCTGACTTGTATCATGCAATGCTGTGAGCAAAAATCCTTTCTTTTTTTTCTTTCTTGCATTCTATGCAAGGTTATTTTTCACCTCGCTGCACCTCATATGCTAAGATAAGTGAAAATTTGATTTTATAAAGTGAAAATTTACTTTTGAAAGTCAACATGCTCTAGTCCACAAGTACACCATCCCCACAGTGTTATAGGAAGCCCTTGCTTCCTGCTGCCTTCAAAGTTTTTGATTTCTAGATTGATGTGACTAGTGCATGTGTATTTATTTCATCCCCTCTAAATCAGGGCCTTTTTCTCTTACACACACTAATCAAGCATGCTCTTTCTATACACTGTGACTAGGTTAGATTTTCTTTATTTCCTGTTGAAGATTGGGGTGTGTCCTCTTTACAAAAGTGAAGGGTTTGTACAGGGCAGAGTTATTTGCTCACGGTACAGTGTATAACCAATTTGAAATTAAATATGTATGCTTTGTTTGAGGCAACTCACCTTTACTGGGGGGAAAAATCCTGAATCTGTATGACACTTGCTGATGACTGGATTCAGTTATGAATGCTTGAGGAAGCCTTTCTGTAGACATGTTAAAAGGATTTGGAAATATTCTAGCAACATCCAGGTCTGTCACGACATCAGCAATGTCCTTTTTTTTTTTTTCCATTGCTAACCTTGCATTCATGTAGTGTCTTTCACCTCTGCGTGCTTTACACCATGAGCACTTTACACCTTGTGCGTGCACATACTTCTTTTACCATAGTCCAGTGGTATTTACAAAATGCCTTGCAACCACTTGGTGCTTGAAATTGTTTCATGGGTTTTCTCTTGTTGTTTTTTTTTTTATTTTTTTATTTTGATTTGTACAAAATCAGATACTTATCAATGTAATGAAGTTATATGTTGTTATTAAGAAACGTATCATTTTCACTTTCAAATGTATTTGAGAAACGTGCCTAAACCCATGC
Source organism: Nanorana parkeri (assembly GCF_000935625.1). Taxonomy (NCBI): domain Eukaryota; kingdom Metazoa; phylum Chordata; class Amphibia; order Anura; family Dicroglossidae; genus Nanorana; species Nanorana parkeri. The sequence continues at coordinate 164,647 of NW_017306803.1, forward strand.
ATTGTAACGACCTGGTTTCACTATTATTCATTTTTATGCTTATACAATCTATTCCACTTTGCTACGTTTGTGGCTTTTGTGATTTTCAGTTTGTTGTGTAAGTGTCGTTCCCTGAAGCCTACAGGTTGATTTTACTTATACATGACTGAACATCATGTAACTTTGTAGCTCTAAGTCATAGGAGTTGGCAGTATTGCTTTTTCCACTATGGGAGATCTTTTTTTATTAGCTTTGGTCATCATATCAGGGTTGATTTTATGAAAACTGGAGTGAAAGTGAAGCAAAAGACTATAGCTACCAGTCAGGTTTAATTTTTCATGCTGTGGGCTCTGGTGGTTTGGAATGAACTGTAGAAAAATGCTGAATTTTTCCAGAATAGGTATACACAGGACCTGTATCAAAGACTATGGTTGTCCATGCTAGGACTATTTGGAACTGACAGATGTAAGTGGAACTCCAGACACAGACGTTTTCATATATTGAAGGAAAAGTTACCTCATGTCAGGTGTGATAAATGTGCAAATGTGATCCTGTTTGCTGTATAAATCTATTTATTTGTCTATTCCAGATGCTACAGCCAGAGCTGTACTTCTGGCCAGTGCCACTATAAAAGCAGTCAGGGAAGTGTCTTTTTTCACCCCTAATCACCTTCCAGGACAGCAACCTGAGAGATGATTGGTTCCTCCGTCTACAGGAAACACAATTAGAACAGTTTAAACCCCCCCCC
>NW_017306803.1:165421-177899 GCF_000935625.1 Nanorana parkeri
CAACCCCCCCCCCCCCCCCTCTCGTCCCTCAGTTGAGATTAAAGTAGACTGCCTCCACACACTCCTCTTGATCAGCAAGTACCTTTTTAAAAGTTTTAGCATCAGTTCTCTTTTTTTCCCCAGAGTGATACTGATATTTGCTGAAGGTGGCCACTTATTTCATAGAAATGGAAGTTATTCTGCTTTCCTTCTGCTATAACCCTAAAGCCCAAAGGTAGAGAACTTCCATTCTTTAGCTGGTGGTAGATGCCTCTTCAGTCTTCTAGGTGCTACTTGGGACTTCGGAGGATCAAACCAGAAAGGAGAATAGACCATCTAGATCAAAGTTGACAGATGGAAAAAAGCAGACTATATCTTTTGTTTTAAAAAAAGAAGGATCACAGGTTCACCCTTCGTTTATTTAAGGCACATTATGTCAGATTTTGTAAAATCATGAAAGGAAAGGCGGGAGCCTCAAAGGAGCAAATCTGCAGAGCAGCTTTTGGGTCTAGTCAGGTTACCTTCGTCTGTGTCAGTATGTGAAGGTTTTGTTGCAATTTCTTTTTCTATTTCAAAAAGGAAATATCAGGCTTCTGTTTAGTCCCCCAACATAAAAAAAAAGATTAAATAAATGAATTAAAACACAACCTCATCATTGAATTAGGCCTAGGTTGAGTAACACAACAGAGGTTGTGTGAATGAGCTCCAAAGCATACCTTTACTTCTGCTTTCAAATTCTCTTAGGTTTAAGTTTAATCCATTGGAGAGTCCATGGTTCTTATAAAAAAACACAATATAAAGCCAGTAGTTAGATACTCTGACTAAATAACTCTGTTTTAGAAAATAAATTCAGCTCACTGCAGGTTGGATTCATTAAAATACACCCTTCGCATAAAAAAACCCTGCAAGTTTTGACTGCAATAACAAAATGCAGGTACGCAGAGCTGCCTTCACATATCTTTAGACACCTTTATGAGTATCCCAGGTGCCCTAAAAGGCTTGTCTGCTACCTCCCTTTTGGCCTATAACTGTGATGGGTGGCCTTACTGGTAGGGGCGTCTGACTACAAACTTGGTTGAACAGAATAATAATCTCCTTTTGGCAGAGAAAACCGTTCACATGCTGAATATGCATTTCAACTGCTTATTTAAGTGTTTGCTTTGGAGATCACTTTTAATAAAATGTTATATCGTATTGTCTGTAGGCTGACATACTGATCTTTATTTGAAATCTGATGTTGGAATTGTGTTTGTTGGAACTGTGAAAAATACGCTATTGACCCTTAATATGTTTGCATTACATCTGTGTTTAAAGGAGAACTATGGGGTAAGTGTTTTTCCCTATAGTTCTCCTAAGAGTCACGGGAGGACACAAACTAGCGTCCTCCCGTGACCCAAAGCTCAGTATACCGCGAGCTACAGCTCACGGTACACTCAGACCGCCACAGCCGGGACGGATCCCGACATTACTGTTGAGATCTACCCAGATGCGTTATTGACAGCTGGCTCTGCCTATCTAGAGGCATAGCTAGCTGTACCCGCCCCCTCCCCAGTCCGTTCCGCCAGTCAGCGATGGAGGATCGGGGAGAGGGGGAATCCCTGCAGGGAGCTGTGAGTGACAGTCACGGCTCTCTGCAGGGACTTGATCGAGAAGTGAGCGAGCTATGGTATGTGTTCGCTCACTTCAAGAATCTATTGAGCCGACTTGTGACAGTTTCATTGTCACACGTCGGCTCGAACTATAAGGTTGAGTGAAAATCACTCACCTCATAGTTCTCCTTTTAAATCTTGCATATATAAACAAATGACTTTTGTTTTTTTGTGCTTCCCTTATCCAGTGGGATATTTTATTATCTGTGGCTCCAGTACTACTTAAAGCAAAATGTCCAGGTGCTCCTAAATTCAATTACTTGCTGGTCCACGGGTTGGAAACCTTGTCATTTTGCCTGTTTTCCCTCTCCTCCAAACTCTCGTTATTTGCTAGTGGGGTTGCAGCAGTGGTCCAATAATTCCTTCTAAACTGGGAATTGACAGCAGTGGGGTGGCTTTAGTGTCATCACAGAGATGGAGGAATAAAACCAGAACCAGTGTCTCACAGACACCGTTCCACACATGAATTACAGCAGAATATTAAATGAAAAAACACATAGCTAAACAGTGGCACAGGCGAAAAAAAAATATGCAGGGGTTCAAATGTGTAAAAAAGAAGGTGCCCTTAGTTGTGCTTTCAAATCTCGGTCTTTAAATAAATGATACCCTGTTTCCCCAAAAATAAGACCTACACCGAAATTAAGACCTAGTGTGTTTTATTGAGCCAAACAAAATATAAGACAGTGTCTTATTTTCGGGGAAACACGGTAGGTGGCAGATATTTATCTTGGTAAACGAAAAACAGCCTGTGTCAGTACTAGCTCTAAATATGAAGAGCACTCCTTACCGGCACTCCTTACCGGACAGCCCCGAATATGGGGAAGGGTGCTTGGAATGACCACGGATGGCGCCACCAGTTGCAGATAATATAGAAATGTCACCAGCACACCAGATTCCTTCAAGGATAATCAATCGTGGATTTATTCAGAACTTATGTACTTAAGTTCTGAATAAATCCACGATTGATTATCCTTGAAGGAGTCTGGTGTGCTGGTGACATTTCTATATTAAAGGAGAACTATGAGGTGAGTGCTTTTCACTCGCCTCATAGTTCTAGCCGACCTGTCACAATGAGACTGTCACAGGTCGGCTCAGTAGATCGGGAGGTGAGCGAACACATACCGGCGTTCGCTCACCTCTCGAGCCTGTCACGGCTCTCTGCCGTGACAGGGGAGGGGCTGGATTCCCCCCTACCGGCTCCGATCCGCCAGCGCTGACTGGTGGATCGGACGGGGGATGGGGCGGGTACAGCTGGCTCTGCCTCTAGATAGGCAGAGCCAGCTGTCAGTCACGCAGCTGGGCGGATCCCAGCACAATTGTTGGGATCCGCTTCAGCTGCGGCATCTCAGTATACCGCAAGCTACTAATTGCGGTATACTGAGCCCTGGGTAACGGGAGGATGCTAGTTTGTGTCCTCTCGTTAGCCCAAGGAGAACTATGGGGAAAAGACTTAATCCCATAGTTCTCCTTTTTAAGTACTAACTCTAAAGACACATTCTGCCAATGCGAAGGTTTTACACTAAACTGAACATCCAAAACAGATACTTCAGTTTTGAATATTCACTAATAGGTTGAATTAGATACTCATGTGTAGAACATTTTATTACAACAAAATTAACATAAGCAAACATACTCACAAGAGCATGGTAAAAAATTTGCATGGGTTAAAAGTTGGCCTGCGGAAACGTCACATGTGAGATCGTGGAAGTTTTCTTTGTAGGCAATGGGTTTGAACACAGCCTCCGGTCACATCTCTGTCTGCCCCAGAAATGCTTCAGCCTAGTACACAGTTGCCAGTGCAGACAGAGATGTGATGGGAGGCTTTGTTTGGACCCATTGCCTACGAAGAGAACTTTCTACGATCTCACATGTGACGTTTCCACAGGCCGACTTTTTACCATGCTCTTGTGAGTATATTTGCTTATGTTAATTTTGTTGTAATAAATGTTCTACACATGAGAGCGGTGCTCTGTTCTCTTTTGTTTTGCATGTTTTGAGGGATTCAAGGGATCATGGCGTTATCAGTTGTGGCTGTTAGAAACAACTGGAAATTTCAGTAGGGCTGCCACTCCATTTGTGTGCCTGAGCAATACAAGAGTTGGCATGTGATTTAGCCTACAAAGATTTATACAACAATCTGGTATCATTTTGGGTGGTGATCTTTAATATGGTGTATTGAATTGTGCTCATGAAAGTGGTGTATATAAAGAATGTATTTACTAAATGGGGTGGAGTAAAAAAGGAATGGTGTTAATGAGTTTAAAAAAAAACGAAAATTGTGTTACAATAATAGTAAGAGCGTAATAATAAGCACTTTAGGGCTTGTTCACACCAGATCTGCATGAGTTTCTGCATATGCAGTACAGTGCGTTTTTTGACGCGTTCCGGTCCGTTTTTTTGTTCTTGCCTAAAATGGGCTTTCAGGTGTAGTCCAGTGCATTCCAAGGTGTTTGCATGTGTTTTTGATGCGTTTGCATGCATTTTGGTGCGTCCCAGAGAAGAAAAAATCAGGTATGCTGCAGTTTTTCCACATGCTGTGGAACTGAATGCTGTGTTGTGAACTAGAGCCCAAAATACCATTGGAATACATTGGATGCATTTTTTATGCATTCTGTAACTGTTCTGCATCTGCTCTACACTTGGTGTGAGCCCTCAATGTTTTATAATAGAGGGAAATAAATCACATGTAATCCAATCATGCATCCAAGCACTGCTACGACACACATGATAAAATAAACTGATCACAAAGCTAGATTGAGATTTTATATTATTTCTATGCTGGCATTTTGTTTTCATTTTTGGATTCCAGGTCTATTAAGATCTGGGTGCTTAGATGCTTTTATCTTTGCTTGCAAGCATTTAAAAAGCATTGAGCAGTTTTCTTGAAGCAGCCTTGAGTTTCAGTTTCAGAATTGAGACTTCCACTATGTTCTATCCTAAGGCATCACTTCACCCTAACTATCCTTGCAACCCAAATCCTAACGCTTATATCCCTCAAGTTAAGCTGCTTAAAATAACTGCTTGTCTGGGCCGAATCCTGTGCTCCCAATACTAAATTTCCTGTTCGGAAATTTGCTGGTGCTGGAAAGAAGTTCTGTAAAATCCTTTTGTCAGATTAGTGCTTATACTGAGCTTCGGAGTGACGGGAAGACGCTAGTTTGTGTCCTCCCGTTACTCTGAGGAGAACTATGGGGAAAAGCCTCAACCCCATAGTTCTCCTTTTAATTTCAGGGGGTAATGCAACAAATTGGGAAAAATGCCAAAGGGGTGAGTACTTTTGCAAGACACTGTAAGTAAAGCTATAAAGGGGACCAAAAAGTTTCCCAGCACACTCACCAGCCAGCATGCAAAAAAAACCTGTCTAAACGCCAAGGTTAAAAACAGAGGTTTTAGATTCACTTCTTCTGCATAATATGTGAAAGCCGCACTGCCTCCTCGAGGGCCCTTGTTGTGCGGTCCTAACGCTAACCTATGAGAGTCTCTATCTTGGACCACATGTAGCAAAAGATAAATTGGGTGCAGGTTTGCCAGGAGGCAGCCCAAACTCCTCAAAGGCACAGGGACACACCAGGGACCCCAAACATCACAAGAGCTGCTGAGACTCCCAGTGTCACTGCACCAAATATATTAAGTAAACCGACACAGGTATTATAATTCCAGCTAAATATTCAGATTTTTGCATAAGCATGATTTTGTAAATGTGTCTCTCTAAGGTGCCCTTAAAGATGACAGTTTTCATCATGTTAGATTCTGCTGTTTTAACAGGTGCAAGTGTAGGTAAGAACTGAAAATGGTCAGTTCAGGAAACCACAAAAGAAAAAAAACTATAAATGCTGATGTTTTTAATTATTTTTTTTGATAGATAAAGTTTTTGCACACCTATAACCTACATTTAAATGGATTTATGGTGTGTGTGTGTATAAATATACTACAGTTTTGATATCCATTTGTGCTGTTTTACCCTTTTTTGACTAATAAATGATTAGAGTTTAAATAGATTGCCACTAGTAAAAATTTAAAATAAATGTGTTGACTGACTGCATTAATGTGATGACCACATATGATTGTAAACCGTCAGTCATCATTCACTTGCAAATGTTTTGCCTTTTACTATAATGGGATGCATTGTGTCTGACAGATCTCCTAACAATTTGGCAAGGATTCTCTGCCTTGAAAGGTAGATATAGAAATTGTAAGCGCTGCTTCTGCTACCTTGCTCTTTAAGTCCAAATTCCAGAAGGTCATTGATACCCTTCTTTCAGTACTTTGTGAGTTAATTACCTCAACACAGATGCAGCCAGTTAGGTGCCAATAGACCTAATACTACTTGAGCTGAGTGGCACTGGGGCAAGTAATTCACACGTAGGGAAGTAACCGTTCATGCAGAAGCATTTCAAAAAGCACTTGAGAAGCAACTCACAGACTCATCAAGTAATAAAGTATGTGCAAGGGTTTGAGAGACAGCAGTTGTTTGCTTGTTCCATACAGGTCAATGGGGTTGCAAAAAACAACTCGGTTGCAATCACTTTTGCCCATGTATGCAAGCAAGCCACCAGAATGAAGGCGCTTGTTCCTGTGTTTTTCTTGCATTCTACCTTTCTAATATACAACAGGTTTGCATAGGCCCTTGTAAAACCAAACGTCATACAAAATCCATTTTTACTGAAGACAGGCGAACAGTAGGGAGAAATGTAGTTGGACTTCCTGTTTTAAATAATGGATTTCTTGTTGTGCTGTCCCATGCCTCCACCATTTCCCTATCCAATCAGAGAACAGCCTAAATCCTTTTCTTCCAACCATAATGCTTCTGACACATAACGGAGATCACCACCACATACACCACCCTGCCCTGTGTTGGTGAAGCCCAGCTAATGCATTGTTATTGTCTCTCAGTGCCAAGTGTCCTCTTCTGTTCCCTATTGCACAAAGGCTGAAATACTGTACAGCTGAACCTGGGGATCACAGAGACATAGTTTGCCATGGGAATACAGGTCCCCTTCCAAAAATAAGAGAGAATTCTAGTTGCTTAGTCACCACAAGGTTCGGGACACGAGAGCCAGCAGAAATAAGTTCCTAATTCCAAACTACGGTGTGTTCCTAGTAACACACCGTAGTTTTGTCTTAATGAATTATGTTCGGGGAACAGTCATTATTTTGTTAGTTGCTGCTTTAGGCCTGGTTCACACCTGTACATTTTGTAGCGCGTTCAACGCTCTACGAACAAGCTCTACGAACGCGCTCTACGAACACGCTCTACAAAACGCTCAAACATGAAAATCCCATTGTTTTCTATGGGTATGGTTCACACCTCACCGTCTGAGCGCGCTACAAAACGGCCTACGCCTGAAAAGGTACATGAGCTTCTTTGCGGCGTTTTTATTGCACGTTTCCATTGGAATACAGCCAAGTAGCCCTCGGAAACGCGTGTATGTCGCACTTTTTTTTAACCGCGAATCGCGGTAAAAACGCGCATATTCGATACGCCTAGGTGTGAACAGAGCCTTAGGTTTTATTGGGACTTTTTTGACTGGAGTTCCTAATGCAACAAAATTGCCAACAACCAAGCAAACTCTTTTAGGGGTCTCTGCAACTGGTTGGTCACAAGTTGTCTCATACTGGCCTCACACGCTGCACTTTGAATTCATCTGTTACAGTTTATTGGCTTCTTTATACCATCACAAGTGACATTGGTGCCAGTTTTGTGCATATGCTAAAGTTCTTGTCAGAAATTATTGTGGGGGTCCTGTGCTAGAATCCTCTTTGTTTTTAATGCATATAAAACTAGTTAGATGTTGGAAAACTGTTCAGTGCTCCTACAACTATCCTGTAACTAAGTGGCTCCTGATATAAAAGTGGTGTTTGCTTACAGTGGCCCTTACCATCATATTCAATGTTACATGTGCTAGAGTTTTTAATGCACCCCTCACTTACTTCTGTGATTTAAATGGGTACAGTTTTTCTAGTACATTTTGGTTTTATAGTCTTGCCCTTTTATGTCTGAATTTGAGAATTATGGATCCCACTTCAGTTTCATTTGTAGGTTGAAAAGGACATACAAGACTTAATCTTATAAAAACTCCCACAGATGACAATTAATAGGATGAATTTGGTCATTGCTCAACTTTCTGATAAGCGATTGCCTGATTGTCAGTACAATGAACAATGATTAATTTGCATGCTGTCATTTATAGACCGACAAGGACAAGTGTTGCTGTCTAAGGATAGGGTAATGAAAGAATGATTTTAGGAAGATGCATTATTGCCACAGTCTTTAGAGTATGTGGCGGTCTGCTAGGTCAGCTATACTTTAATGGTCTTGTATTAAGCAAATTGTCAAGCTTCATTTGCTGCACATAGTCCTACATTTTTTTTTTACAAAGATAGCTTTTGGGGTACGAATTGTAAATGACTGTTAGCATTTTAGTCCTGCACTATCCAATCTCTGCCAACATAAATTTTCTATTAAATATGTACAAAACCTAGAGGTTATTGTTTCCTTAAAATTTTAGCAATGCCGTTTTCTCATAGTATTATTTCTTGGTTTGCTAGTTTAATTCGGTCAATAATGTCTCCCCATTAATACAATAGCTCCCTATTTATAGCCAATATACCATATGTACTCCAAATGTGATAATCTCATAATGGCATTGTCCATGCTGCAATATAAAGTAAATAAAATGTGAATGAGAAATACAGTAAAGCTATGGCTACTGGACAGGCATGGGGAATGCAGTAGGGGTTCTTCTTACTTGATTTTCTGAGAGATGCAAGAAACTGAAAGTAGCTGAACCTGTATGCAGACCCTTTTTTTTTTTTTTTTAAAGCGTTACTAATTCATGCTCGTCTCATATATTATGATTGGATTGTCATGTGTACATATGAAATCATAGTCCTTTGTTTTCCAAATATGTCCTCATGTCAGCCAACAGTGCTGGCTTTGTATCTAAATGCCCATGCAGAGTAATGACGCGGTGGTGTGGTTTTAATATTTGGTTGCATATCTACAAAACAGAAACTGGCGGTGGGATTTACAAGGGAAATCCTAACTTAGGCTGGGCACACACCTTAAAACCATCGCAAGACTTTTGTCTTGCGATGGTTGTAAGGTACTTAAAAAAACGTACGATCTGCCTATCTTGCATAGGCAGATCGTACTTGCGATGATCGCAAGCCACGCCCCCTAAGGGGCAGGCTTCCGATGACCGCAATGCCGAACGGGCAGTGTGCGCTTGCGCACACCGGCCCGTCCGGCTTTTATCTTATCTTACAGTAGTAGAGGTCGCACGGCTTCCACACACCTTACGATAATCGTACGATCGCGGGATTTCCCGCGATTATCGTAAGGTGTGTGGGGACCTTAAGATACGTGACATCTGAGCCAAAGGACCAGTTGAAGTGGTTGTGTGATGACTGTTGGTACAACCTGATCTCATATAGTTCAGTTTGACACGTGAGTTGACATCGATGAAACAAGGCAGTCTGTTGTATTTTATATTTAGTCTGCCAGGTAGTTCATGGATAGGTAAAACAGCATCTAAAAAACCTTCTTTATAAGGTATTTTAAGAAAAGTTTTGAAAACACAGAGACCTTAAACCTGTAGTTTAAACTATGGACACTTTACCATCATACCTATTATTATATAGCCAATCGTATGTGGCCACCCTTCCAAACTGAGTTAAAGTGTTTTCAATGAAGTGTACCATGATGCTACAGCATGTAAACATTTTAGACCATGTGCGCTTCCAACCTTATGGAAAAAGTTTGAGGAAGGCCCCCTTTTTTTTTTTTACCAGAGTGCCCCTGTGTAAAAGGCAAGCGTCATAAAGGCATGATTTTCTGGAGGATATGGAGAGGCCTGCACAGAAACCTGACCGCATCCTTTATGAACACTTATGGGATAAATTGGAACACTGATTACAAGCAAGGTCTTCTTATCCAACATCAGTACCCTGACCTCGCAAATTTTCTTTTGGCCTGAATGGGCAAACATTCTTTAAAGGAGAACTATGGGGTTCTATCTTTTCTTGATTAATGCATTCCTTAGGCTAAATACGTAAATAAGCGCGGCCACGCCATTTACTACAGGTTTTGAGGATTTTATCTGTGATGTGCTGCGACTTTAGAAAAAAGGAACGATGCTACTACAATCAAGGTAAGGGGTATTTTTATTTGCCCTTAAGTCATAGTTCTCCTTTAAGCCACAATATAAAATTTGTTGAAAATGATTTCCTGAAGAGTGGAGGCTGTGATGGCCACGATGGGGGGCCAAACAGGCTGTACAGACGCCCAGGTCACTTGTACAAAACGACTGCCAGCTCCCCCACTGACTGGTGAATGACGCAATGGAATGCCCATAGAGTATATTGAGAAGAAAGAGGGGACTTGCAGTAAGAATTATTTGACTATCAGACATACTCTACCTGCACAGTGGCATATTCCATTGTGTCATTCACCAGTCATTCCATGAAAGACATGAAAAATCCCAAGTCATTTCAATTGTAAATTATATTACTATACACGGGGAAGACCTGCGATAAAGGTTAACTTGATATCTTTTTCAGATTTGCCTACAAATTATCTGATATTTTGCTTCCCATTATTCTCTACGGGCATTCCATTTGGCTGGATGCTGGTAACAAAGGATAAATGTTGAAGTGTTGAAAGGCCAGTAAAGGCCTTGGTTACAGAGGATGAATAGTGTACCGCTGTAAATTGTATTTGTCGGGTCCCGGGCAGGTCAGGGTCCGGTCCGGGTGGCTCGTCAGCCTTGTCGGTTGCCGTCCTGCGGGAGTTGCCGTGTCCCGATCCAGGCCACTGTGCGGCGACATGCACAGAGGGGGCGTTCCGGCAGCGCTGCTAGGCCGCGCAGGCGCAGTCGCAGGTGCCCTGTGACCCGGCGGGGACCGCCCCGCACGGTGTGACCCTAGGTTACTGCGCATGCGCGGATGACGTCATCACGTCGGCGCATGCGCGGTACGATGTGTCAGCCTATTTAAAGCGCCACAGGACTGGGATTCATTGCTGAGTGATTGCTAGTCAGCACCAGTCATCTGTGATCTGCTCCTGTGTACTCCTGATTACCCAAATACCTGGCTTCCTTGTTGACGTTCCCCTTGGATTATCCCTCTGTACTGCGCTGTCCGCCTGATACCGACCCGGCTTGTCCCTTGACCATTCTCTGGATCCTGTCTGGTACTTCGCTGCCCGCCCAATATTGACCCGGCTTGTCTCCACTACCTCTGCACGGCTGCCTACTCTGCTCCACTATCATCTGCTGCAGACACCTGGAAACCGTGATCCGGCACCCGTGCACCCCTTGCCTGAGCACACTGTCTCCACCCCAGTGGTCATCAGACGGGGTTGCAAGGGAGGTCCTCCTCATCATATCGGGCCCACACCTCGAACCTAACAGTATTATTGCTGGGATTTGTTGTTCCTCTATAACTGGTCGGTGGTATTTTGCATTGCACTGCTGTATAATGTATTATTGCTGGGATTTGTTGTTCCTCTATAGCTGATGGTATTCTGCATTAGGGATGTCCCAATACCAGGCATTTTCACGAGTACTTGCATCGTGAAAATGCCCCGATTTCTTAAGGCCGATACCTGCCTTTTAAATTTTCAAATAGCAGCGGCCGTCCGAGTTCCCGTGTTTTGAATTGGTGCTGACACTGTCCTTCTTTCTGGAGGGTGGCTACTTTTGTTCCCCATGGTCCCTGTGTGTGTTATAAAGTAGCCACCGCTCCAAGCTTGGTCCCGTGATAGACTACAATCTCAATACAAACTAGTATTCCATCACTGGAGTCATTTAAAAAAAACTATTTATATCTGATTAACCGATTAATCGAACTTAATAATTGGCTAACTAATCGTTAGCTGCAGCCCAAAAATACACAAATGCAGTGTTACAAACAGAAAGTTTACTTCAGAATAATATTGCATGCACCAAGTTTTGCTGTCTCTTTGCACTCTTTGCAGTGCATTCCAGTGTGTGCAAGAGGCGCGTTTGGGTTGCCATTGAAATTAATGGCACTGCAACGTACCTTCCACAGCAGGATTTGTCAGTCCGAAACAGAAAATTACTTTTTTCCCCCTCCCCTCGCAGCGTGGAGGGGAAAGCTAGGGGATCCAACCAAATAATCGATAATGAGAATAGTTGACGACTATTCTCATTATCGATTTAATATTGATTAGTTGATTAGTTGATAAGTTGGTTGCAGCCCTATTAAATTGATAATTATACATTTGAAGTGTTAATAATGCTAATTTTACACCATGTTTTATGTATTTAGAATAGTATTTGGATTGATGTAACAAGTGGTTCAGAAATCATAATGATGATGATAATAATAATAAAGCAATTTTTCTTCTACATCTAACTTAGTTTCATGTTTTACAAAACATATATATAAATATGTTTAATACTGTTATCTATTGCTTTGATATTCTAATGGTTTTGTCTACTGTTATACAGTGTAAGGGTGCACTGTAATGTGTGCGTTGGACGTGACTTAACACAAGTGCATTGGCATAGTACGTTAACATGCGGTGCATTACATTGCATTTTTGTTTTTCATTTTTACACTATAATCTATATAAGATTTTAGTTCTGCCTTGCGTTGATGTTTGATGCATGTTAAACGTTTCTGTGCAGGGCAGCGGACATAATGCATTGCACTGATGTGAACTTCTCCCATTCGCTTTTAGTCCTTGTGTTTGCATCTGTTGAAAAAGGGATGCCAATGCATCTGGTATGAATGGGACCTGAAGCCACTTTTTTAAAATATACACTGTATATATATATGTGTGTGTGTGTGTGTGTGTGTGTGTGTGTGTATATATATATATA
>NW_017306803.1:178004-178310 GCF_000935625.1 Nanorana parkeri
CATGAAATACAATTCATTTAATTGGATAACATAAAAACAATATTTGCTGGAGAATAATTATGTGCCCTTTGGCCTAATTCCCTCTTGGATGCCATTAAATATATCTAGCCAGAGTGTTTTCAAGGGTGCCCATTACTTAGCAACAAGAGCACAATGTCTAGCACTGGTCATCTCAAGGTTGGGTGTACAGATAATTCATTGCTGTGTCTAAACATCTGAGTAGGAGCAGCTTCTAAAATGTGTTTGCAATATTCACAACAGAAAGAAAAACCTTGTTTATGGCTCCAATAAGCTTTAATATATAAC
>NW_017306803.1:179586-199848 GCF_000935625.1 Nanorana parkeri
ATATATAATAACATTTATCTTGGTTTTGTATCTGCCTATAGTCGTTATAGTGCTTTAAATTATTAATGCAGAAGCTAGATACAGTATTTGGAGAAAGAATATCTAGCATTCCTGACGTTTTTAAATAAATTGTGTTATTAGAGCAACAAGCGAAGAGAGAAAAGTTACAAAGACTTATGCTGTAAATTTGTATTACATTATATGAGGGTTGGGGGTTGTTCACACCAGCAGCATTGGGCTGCCTTATTAACGCAAAAACAAGTCAATTGTGTCCTATGGGTTCAATTCACACCAACGTGCTGCTTTGATGTGCGCTGAAAAAAAGAAGACATTTGGCATTTACCCTAGCGTGGTCCATCATGCTATAACTCTTTGCCATGCACTGCAGCTCATGTTAATAGCATACAGTAAAATACAATTAAAAGCTCATTACAGCGTAGCACAGTGCAAGTTAACAATGCATGTTAGAGCATACTTTTAAGCAATGGTGTGAACGAACTCTACATACATGGTTCTTACAGATGAAAATATCATAATTAGGAGGAGAATTATTACTGATCCAAAAATAGTTTCCAGACTGAACCTGACTAAGTTTTCTTATTTTACAATGGACAATGGCTGGAATACTGAAATGTTTCCTCATCTCGAACCCCTGTCTTTTTCTATTCGGTTGAGGGGATAGATATAGCATAAAGGGGAGGGTTATGGGGGACAAGGTAGCAAGAAGTACAAATGGAGGAGAGGGTGAAAGGAGAAAATAAGACTAAGAGAGAGAAAGAAGACCACCTGTTTGTCAAAGGTAATATCTGTGTTCCGTTGTATTTAAAAATATGGCTCAATAGAATTTTGGGTGATTCCTTTAATGGAACGTCTGTCTTAATTTTATTTGATATTGTTTCAGTATCCTGGGACAGTTTTAGTAGTAGCAGATGTTATGAAATGTAGGGCCTTAAATATGTTTACTTTGCTTAGTTTGAGGCTAGGTTCACACCCAGGCGACTCCTGACCGCGCAGAAATCCGCACGGTTTTGTGCACGATTGCCGTGCGGTCGAGAGTCCCCAAGGTGGGAACTGATGTCGCTGTGGGTGCCATTATTTTCTAATGGCACCCCAGTACAAGTGAACACGATCATGGCTAATAAAGCCGCGCGTCGCATAAAAGGTACTTGTACTTTTTTTTTTGAGATTGCCGCGCGGATGTCACCCCATTGATGGGGCCACGTGACAATCGCTGTGTGCACTAGCACACGATCGCTCAGCTCGGGTGACGTGCGGTGTAGTGCAGGCGTGAACCTAGCCTAAGGAATCCATTATCATGTAGTCCCAGCTAGTTTGCCAATTATGGGAAATAATGGAGATGGGTATAGCAAAATCACCTTCACCCGGAATATGTTGTGACATATTTGTTGGATGGCCAAGGTGGAATGTTTCTTACTACAGTGTGCTCTTTAGAATACCATAGAATGTTCGACAGGAGGGTTGGTGAGAATGCCTTTTACAGCTCTAGCCATTGTTTTATGGTTTGTACCTATTTTAAACTGGATCTGTACCCTAAAAATGTTTACAGTTAAAGATTGAAAAGGTTTACCTCACTCAAAGTGACTGCAACTGTCTTTTTACTGGCTACCTTCATTATGCCACACATGCGCCATAAGGTCTATGTAAATGGCATCTGTCCACTAAAGAAAATTGACATTCTGAGCCACCAGGATGACATCAATGGCACATCCTCAGTGGCTGGGATACTGCAGTAACTTTGCCATCCGTTTATGTGACCTCTGATAAGTGAATGAACAGGGAGCTGTTTTGCATCGGAGCAGAATCATCAGCTGACTTGTGTCATGTCATACCTAGACTTGTGCCTCATACAGGAAGAGGATGTTAGAGAGAGGAGCAAGTCAGCACTTTAAAGCAAGGAATTCACTGCTACAAATACACCTTTAAACACAGGCTTTTCTTTAATTTGACGGTTTTATGGTCTAGTTGTGCTTTAAAGGACACTTTCTTTTCTCTGCCACACCTCTCATTTAAAATAGTGCAAGTGTTCATAGTCATAGCTCTTCAAACCCCTAATTAAGACTTCTTGAACCATCAAAGTAATGTTATGTTGATTAGGCATTCATGTGTATGTATTTTTGAGATTTCTCAGCAACAGTGATTTGTTGCCTTATGCTACTGCTTTCAAATTCTGATTAACATGCGTCTTCCAATAACAAGGAGACTCCCAGAGCATTTGAGGCAATGCTCAAGTCGTTTTGGGAAAATGTGAAATGTAGATTCTCACTGTAACACTATAGTCACATGACGTTGCTATAGTTCTCCAGATGTTTGGGCCAAAGAATGCTGTGCTATAGTCCTCTAAATGTGCTGGACTGAGTGTGTAGTCTCTACTTTTTAAATTAGAGTTTTTAAGATTATTACAGTAGAGATGCATACCACCCCACAAACCTTTCAATCAGTGTTTTCAGGTGTGGAAAGCAGGAAAAAAAAATGACCAAAAATCATGTCCGCTGACTGACTGTAGCAGCTCACGTAGCGGCTATGACCAGTATCGATATTTGTGGCATCATTTTTATTAGTAAGTACTATCCTAGTCGCACTCCTTACCGATATGTCCCTTGTAGTGGGGGGTGCTTGCAGTGACCGCGGATGGCGCCGCGAATGTCAGCAAAATTGTAGAAATTTCACCAGCACACCAATCCTTTTAAGATAGCAAAAGTTTCATTTATTGAGGTTTTTTGTCATATGACCAAACAAGCGCTTTCGGGACCGCGCAGGGTCCCTTCATCATCGTCAATGCTAAAGCCTGATGAAGGGAGAACTAATAAAAATGATGTCACCAGCACACCAATCATTTTAAGATAGCAAAAGCTTCATTTATTGAAGTTTTTTGTCATATGACCAAATAAGCGCTTTCGGGACCGCGCAGGGTCCCTTCATCAGGCTTTAGCATTGACGATGATGAAGGGACCCTGCGCGGTCCCGAAAGCGCTTGTTTGGTCATATGACAAAAAACTTCAATAAATGAAGCTTTTGCTATCTTAAAAGGATTGGTGTGCTGGTGACATCATTTTTATTAGTTCTCGTGCAGACCTAGCCTATCCCAGCTGATAAGGGTATTTCCTATGTGTAATATATATGTTAATGCACCCAACAGCCGGATGCCAAATATTAACCATTGACTTTTTCATCTCCTGCTGTGCATTGGTTGGGTGTCTGTCTGGCAATAAATAGGTTAAATAGATGAAGATCCTGAAGAATAATAAAGCAGAACCATTAATAATGCACAGCTATTGAGCCATGGATAGCTGCCATTCTTTCAAGCTCATGGCAGACTCCCACCTTAGCTGAATGTAATGAGATCGCTGTCAGTGGTGCGTGGGGTGTTTTTGAGATGACTGTGAAACTGTTGAGCACTGGGAAACAGCTCGACCTTACCATCTATGTGACACTGGTCATACCACATTAACATGCAGGGAATTATGCACTGATGGTTGAGAAGCTATGCAGTTGACATTCCTATAATGATTTTTATGCCTTGGCTTGTTTAATGCTATTTTGTTTAACATCTGCAGTGATTTTTACAACCAATATTTGTACTGCTATATGATAAGGTTAAGTGAGCATATGAATATTGTATCTTGTTTGTTAAGTATGTAGAAATTGCATATGCAAAATAATCCATATAGCTTGATGACCCAGGCCAAGTGCTTGTTTCCTTTTATAGGTTATAGAATGCCTTGTTGACTTACACTCATATCTACCATGGACGTACGAGGTACAGCTGCCTCCGGGCTTGTGAGGCTTGATGCTGGGCCTTTCCCACTTTGAGTTGGCTGGCATGGGATAAAGTTCTCACCCATGGCTCATTGTTCTCCGTAAACTACAGCGATTTAAACATCGATATTGTAGGGAATAGCTGAGATTGTAAGAGCCTGGGTTTAGTGACATCTAAATGTTTTTGCAGATTACACAAAAGGGAACAGAGCTCCTGGTAGTGTGGGGCCACAGCTACCAGCCGACTGACTCACAGCAGTGAATTATGTTTGTTCCTGGGTGAGTTCACTTGACCCCTTTAAGGTTAGAATCGTCTCCATGCACAATAGCCGAGTCACCTAGTACTCTGAAGATAGCTTTGCAAGCACAGTTTGATTATATAATCTTGGCACACAAACAACTGTCATAAATGTCACTCCAACAATATGACCAAAGAGTACTGTTTTAAGTGAAATGAATGGACTTTATAAAAATAGAAATGTATTTGTAAGCAGACATTGCCAATTGATAAAGTCCTCGTTACAGTTCAACCTGTGTATTTAAACAGCAGTCTGTTGACACCTATGCGGAGAGAAACAGGCTGCTGGTGCTGGCCTGTTTCTGAAAATGCTAGCTACTTGGCTGTCTCTGGCTTTTTAAATTATTATTATACAAGATGTATATAGCGCCAACAGTTTGCATAATGCTTTACAATACAAGGATGACTGTACAATTACAATACAAATCAAGACAAGATGGTGAGGAGGACCTTGCCCATGAGAACTTACAATCTAAAATTGAGGAGCAAGTGATACAAGAGGTGGTAGCTGTGTCGGGATGAATTGTTTGTGAAAGTGATAGTGGTTAAGTTGACGCGGGATAGGCTTCCCTGAAGAGATGAGTTTTCAGGGATCACCTAAAGGCAGACAGAGTAGAATATAGCCAGATAGGTTGGAGTAAGGAGTTCCAAAAGATGGGAGAGACTCTAGAGAAGTCCTGGAGGGCGAGCATAGGAGGAGTTGATGAGGGAGCTGGAAAAGCTGAGCAGTTGGTTAGGTGGATGAGTCTAGCAGCTGCATTTGTGATAGACTGAAGGGGGCGTAGCCTGTGTAGCGGTGAGGAAGGAGTTGCAATTGTCAAGATAACAAGTGAATGAATTTGTAGCTTTGGGGTTTCATTGGTTAGGAAGGGGCATATTATTAAAAATAGTCTTGTGAGCTCATTTTATACTTGTAGATGTTAGTTAGTTTAGAAAATCCAGGCAAACAGTTAAAATAACATTAAAGTCACAAATTTCTGCCCCCCCCCCCCCCCTTTGCACTGAAGTCAATGGCACCGCCGCCACACCTGCAGTACGATCTCCTGCACCAGAACGCGTGGCAAAACAATGCCTGCGTTCTGGTCCAGTAGGATCCGAAAAAATAGTGCTTGCAGCATTTTTTTACGTCCCCTCCCGCTCCTGAATGCAGGTAGTCTGACAGAATGCGCTCCAGTGCATTCCAGCAGCAGAACTGTACTGTGCATGCGCCCGTGAGCGGAGGAGACACGGAGGTTTTTTACCTTTTTGGTAACTTTTTAATTTTTTTAATGTTTTTGCTTCTCTTTTCAGAAGATATATGCAAACACAATGGAGAGTTTAATTCTACTTTTGTTTGAGGGAACCCTTTTTTTGTGTCCCTTACAAGTTGACTCATTGGAAATTGTGACCAGACCTCTTGGGTTATGGGCAGCCTGACTTCCATTGCACAGACCTAAACTTCAGAATTACTGTATGTCTGTTCTTTTGTCACAACTTTTTTTAATCATGTGAGGAACGTTGGTGTAACAGAACACCATACAAAGAGAACCCTGGTCAGATTAAATAAAAACAAATATACTTCAGTACCAAGAAGTACTAACTCATCTCCATCTTTGTTGAGTTTGTTGTAACATTTTTGTATTCAGGTTCTCATTTTTTAAAAATATATAAAACAAAGGCTGCAGGCGCAGTGTTCTCATGCTTGTCTAGGTTCTTATCTGCCTTCCTGGAACGCACAGCTCATCTAACTTCCTACTGAATTAAAGGGTAAGCAGGAGAATTCATTCAGGATTTTTTGGCCTTGATTCATTTTATACACTTCTGGACTTTGTACTGTTCGACTTCTAATGTCTGACAAACAGTCCTGGCTTCTGAATTAAAAGGACAGTAAATTAAATATTAAGGTTGATTATAAATAAGCACAGATATGATCTTGAATGAATGTGACATTGTTACCTATATTTGCCTTATGACAGTTACAATTGAATTGTTTAATCATTAGTTATATACATTGTATTAATGTTAACTTTAATTTTGCTCTCCAAATTATAGTGCTGGTTGTAAGAAATTGCGGTATTTAATTTTTGTATGTGGGCATGTATGCATTGTACACCGGCCAATATTTTGTCTGTTACAAGTTCAACAAAAGCTTTAAGAAGAGTCTCTTTTGTAGAGTAGTGCCAGTCTTCCATGGTGGCTGCCAGTTCTTTTCCCATTTCAAATTATTCTTTTTTTGGACATTGTTTTGGATTGAAACTGTGCCAGGAGGGGTTGGCTTTCAGTGCAAGGGGACCCTGGCACACGAGAGATGAGTATGTAAACTAGTGTAAACTAAAGGGAATGTATAAGGTGGTTTTATGCATATTTTCTTTATTTACTAGGATCAGGACTGGCAAATAAAAAAACATGTTTTCTTTCTTTTTCAATGAAGATGATGTGATATATTGCAAGAAGAATATTTTGTGTTCTTTTGAACCAGCAGGTGGAGTTGTAGAATCCTTTTCATGTTTTCCAGTTTTCTTCCATCCTGCTAAAAAAAATATAAAAAGCCAATTTTTACTCTACTCAGTAGGTCAAGATTACATTTTATGCCCAAGAGAATGAGTCGGAGCTAAGACTTATCACTGTGTATCTACATTTTAACTTTAAAAGCATTGCATGTTTCCATACCATGCTCTTGTTACAGATTAGATATTCTTTGAATTATTTTCCCTTCTGCCAGCTATTGATCCTGCCAGTTTCTATTGGAACGTCCTGTGTCAGGGTGACAACTCTACCCGAAAGGCTTTGTAAGCAGGAGCAGCTTTGTAATGTGCACTCCCACTGGGTACTACAAGCAGATGTACTGACGCACAACACATCACCTTCAGGTTTTTGGTGCAGAGCGGGGTGTGCCAAAGGACTTTTTCCTTTATCACTATCTACAAACCCCTCTAATAGACAGTTCCCCAGATAGTGGTATTCTGCATTGCTGTATAATGTATTGCTGGGATTTCAGGTCCTCTATACAGTGGCAGAATTACCAAGGTTACACAGTTGTAGCTGTGACTGGGCCCTAGCATTCTGCCACTTGGGGTGGGGGGGGGGGGCTGGACAGGAGGAAGGGGGCCCTGGTAACCGCTGATATTGCAGGTTACTAGGCCCCCCTTCCTTCAGACTGGGGCCCTCCACACTGTGCCGGGATCATGTTTATCTCAAAGTTCCACAGCAATAAAAGTCTCTGTATTGTGCAGTGCGGATGACAGACCCATTTTAATTACCGTAATGTGCCAAATGTTTGGCAGAGATCCCAAGCTCGCCACAAAAATGTCAGGATGTGTATGCCCCCCCCCCAATAGTACTGTGCAGTGTGGATAACAGACCCATTTTAATGACTGTAATGTGCCAAGTGTTGTTTAGCAGAGATTCCACAAAAGTATCAAGATATGTAGAAAAAAAAAGCACAATTGCTGTTATACATAACAAACAATTGCAATGTAATGTATTAGTGCAATATTGACTTCTGTAAGCGACACCTTATTTTCTGGCAGTACCCCTCCGAGACTAGACTCTGGATCCGCCCCTGTACTCTGGTTTCCTCCCACAATCCAAAAACATGCTGGTAGTTTAATTGGCTCCTGTCTAAATTGGCTTTATATGGGGACGTTAGATTGTAAGCCCGTTGAGGGCAGGGACTGATGTGAATGTGCAACTATGTAAATCTCTTGTGTAAATTGTCAGGGATATATAAATACTAATAATAAATAATTTGTCAAATCAACAGGCAAATAAAAAGCTTTAAAAAAGAACACAAATACAGCCATCACATCTAAGGAGGAAACAGCTGCAATATATAAAGCTTTTGTTTTTGGATTTAGTTACACTTTAACTGTTTGCTTTAATATAAGAATGACATATTTCTGAAATGAAGTATACCCAGCCTATACTGTATCTTGTTCACTCACTTTTCAGGAGGAGGTGTGTAAAAGAATTCCAGCAATGAATTTTAATTCCCACAGCCTGGCTCTTGCTTTCTGTTTTTGTTAGGAGGTTTTAGCTATAATGGTCCAGTCATAATAAAAGCATATTCATGTGAGGCGTTTTGATAATCTTATGGAAACATTCACAAAACGGTTTCTGAGCCCTGTACTACATGGCAAGTTGTTAAAAGCATTTTTAGGGCTTGTTCACACCAAATGCAGAGCAGATCTGCATGAGTTTCTGCACATTCAGTGTGTTTAGCTGTGTTTTTTTGACGTGTTCCGGGACGTTTTTGTAAAAAGAAAACAACAAGCCTAAAATAGTCTTTCAGTGCGTTCCAGGGCGCTTGCATGCATTTTTATGCGGTTGCTTGTGTTTTGGTGCGTTCCAGAGCGGTAAAAACCGCTCTGGAACGCACCAAATAACCATTGGAATACATTGGACGCAGTTTTGATCCGTTCTGTAACTGCTCTGCTCTGCATCTGCTCCGCGCTTAGTGTGCACTAGCCCCTAAGCATTCAGGTTAAACTTTATTCATAGGTGTTCACACTGGTGGGAAATGCCGCTGTATAAACCATGACTGGTTTATATTGAATGTGTTTTGGTTGATTCTTGTGGGGAAAAAATGGCTGCTTATAGTTTGAGTCATTATCTACCACAATACTACTGTGACTGCAGCATTTGATCATAAATGGAAGCATGCTGCAAATCATATCTTTCCTTTATAGAGATTGCTGTATTTCAAGTGTTCAGTGTTCCTAGGCACTGTTAAACATTTAGGTGTGCATTCAGTAGGGCTGCACCGATACGATACCAGTATTGGTGCCGATGCTCAGTATTTGGGCCGATACCGCAGCTTCTAGCCAGAGGGAGATTTCCTCTCACTGGCAATGCCGTGAGGAAACATGGAGCCGGATTCCCGGCCAATTGCGAAGCCGAGCAGCGGGTAACGACCCGCCTCCCAGCTTTCTGATTGGCCGGAAAGCCGACTCCATGTCGGCCAGCTTCCCGGCCAATCAGCATGGAGCAGGCCAAACAACGTGGAGTTGGCTTCCCAGGCAATCAAAAAGCCGGTTGGTGTGTCAATACCCACCGCTCGGATTCTTGATTGCCAGGGAAGCCAGCTCCATGCTAGCGGAAGTACTGGTATCGGTGAGTACTGAAATATAAATATCGGTACTCGTACTCAATACTGAAAAACTGGTATTGGTGCATCCCAAGTATTCAGCCAAAGAAAAGCATTACATGCCCTGATGCATTTGATAAATTAGCTCCAAAAGCATCTTGATGCATATATGTTGATTCCTGTGCGTATAAGGCCTTATATGTCTGCTAAGCCCATTGACCCATAACAGCCAATAATCCTTAGGTGAATTCCTTCTTTAAAATGTGAAACCTTTGTTTACCAGGTTTAGGTATTTGCTAAGGCTTGTAGGCTCTCATATTTGGAGAATGGCTTACAGGGTGATGATAGGGTGATGACATCTGTGAAGTGTTTCTAAAAAGCCAAACTTTTTTTAATTATAGTCCATATATTGGTATGGTTTTTATAGTAAGAACCACCAGTCCTTACAGTGCAACTGAAGCTAAAACTTTATTTTTGTAGTTTTGGATAAAGTAGAGAGGGATTAGGTCAGTTTTTTTGTTTTTTTCCTCATAACTTTTTATTGAAACAATCGTGTTAAATTATGCATTGAGTAACTGCATAAAATAAGGCAAGTAGGAAAAAGAAAAATGGAAAAGTGCGGAGTATACTAAAAAGAAAACAAATCCCAAGACCAAGAGTCCCGGTACCAAGAATAAGTACAAACATAGGAGTGGTAAGGCAAGCACACATAATACAAACATTACATACATAACATTGTTCAAAAGTAGAATACAAACTATATTAAGAAGGAAGACATGCTATGAGAAGTGACAATGGGGCAGGACAGGTTGGTGTGTTAACAGCCAGAAGAGAACAGCAATATACCTATAGCTATAAGGCACCAGTCATTGCTGTCTGTGTGCCAGTCAGGGAGATTCACCCTCTCTATTTCTCCTGGCATCCCTGACAGTGAAACAAAAAGCTCACATTTTTACGTGGCATCAGAACAGGAATAGATGGGAAATCCATGAGGACACTAGTTTTGGTGACCCTGCTGACCACCAGGGATTTCTTATCTCTTCCTGTTGTGGCTATTGAACAGGAAGTGAAGAGAAAATCTCCCCTGTCAGACAGAGATGGAAAAAAAAAGCTGACCGATTTATAACCCTCCCTTGCTCTATCCAAAACTAAAGAAAAACGTTTTGGCTTCAGTGCTACTTAAAATGTGGTGGCTACATTTGTAGACTTCAGACATTTTTACATTAATTTTCACCTAGTGATTCTGCCTGTAAGGCTTCATTCACGTATAGTGGTAGTGTTTTCCTCAGCACGAAAACACGCAAACAGTATCATATGCGCGGATTTCGCACATTTGCGCTATAGTAATAGCTGCAAACGTGTGGAATCTGCCATTTTCGGACTGCGCAGATTCCGCCCTAGTGCAAATGACTATAATGGCAATATTTTTTATGTTTACCGCGTTTCAAAACTGCTAATGTGTGAATGAGGGCTAACGCGCTTCTTGTCCTATGGTGACGGCACGTCCTCTACCATCCATAGCCCAGTATCACCTTTCCTTCACAGCAGCACCAGAAAGTATGGCATGTGCTCACCGGCTGCATCAGCATCAGCAGTTACTCACAGAAAGAAGTCCAGTCGCACACTGCAAACTTTGATGAAAGATTTATTATAGCACACAGGTACACATCGTCCCCCCATGGATCCTCTTCACTCTGACATGTTTCACCCAATATTGGGCTTAGTCATAGAGAAAGCCATAGTCAGAATCTACAGGTATTTTTTGCACTTAGGAAGTAAATAGGGGAAGTTAATTGTTAGGGTATCGCACTTGAAATTTCCCTTTTTACTTCATGTCCCAGAAATGCAACAGCACAACCAACCACTACAAATAGCGGAGGCACAGGCATCAGTAAAAATCTGACAGACGTTCTAACCCTTCACCATACTTCAAAACTGAAAAGAAAGGTTTGGGATTTTGATACACTGTGAACCTGAACTTCAGCCAACCCAGTAATGGTGATATTTCTTATGTTCCAGTATGTTGTGAAATTTTTTTTTTTTTTACTGGAATTTCCAGAGATTTGTATTTAAAATCACTTGCCGTTTCCCTTATTTGACAGCGTACTGACTGCAGGGAAATGTCTGTGGTCACTGTGTGCAAAAGCTTCTGTGAAATAGAAAATGTATCCACCGGAACCCCCCAATCTCCGATTACATTTATAGACCATGCCGTGGGTGTTAGTGGGCAGACAATGTTTTCCCTTCTTCCAGTCCACTGCCTATATTACCACTTTGCAGCTAGAGCGCTTGACAGGAGCCAAATCCTAAAAACTAAATTACGAGAAAAAAAAACATAGTCCAGCAGCATTACATGACTCTTTCTAGATAACTAGAATTCACCTACAGGGCTTGGTTAACGGATGACAGCTATTAATTTCAGTTTGTAATGTTACCAAGACACGTGATTGAACAAAATTAAAGACTTGATTTATAGTATATAGTGATGTTAAGCTGAAGTCCCCCGCCCCCCGCACCCCCAATCACTCTTTTCGGATGTATGTTAAACCAAAATGGCCACCCTTGGAGTTACTTCAAAAGTTTCTGACATGATCAGAGTACCATGCCACCCTTCTGTTTGGCATAAAAAAAAGCTGGAGACATGAATCTAGATGTGTAGATAACATTGAATACCTTTTTGTAAACTGTAAACAACACGTTATTGCTTTCAAGCTCATGTGAATGTTACTTAAAGGTTGGGCTTATCAAGTGGGAGTTATATATGTACATCGGTGCAACCATGCTTGGCATTACATATGCATACTCTGCTTCCTGCTTTGTTGTGATATACAATGATTGAGATTTTCTGCTCCTTCCCACACTACAAGTTTTGAGATTCGGTTGAGTCCTTGAAACCATTGCACTCACATCGCACTCATACATCGCAACATTTAAAAGAGAGAGGGTAAGTGTTTTTCCCCATAGTTCTCTTAAGGGTCACGGGAGGACACATATTAGCGTCCTCCAGTGACCCAAAGCTCAGTATACCGCAAGCTACAGCTCGCTGTATACTGAGACCGCCGGAGCCGGGACAGATCACACAATTACTGTCGAGATCCACCCAGCTGCGTGAGTGACAGCGGGCTCTGCCTATCTAGAGGCAGAGCCAGTTGTACCCGCCCCCTCCCCATCCGTTCCTCCAGTCATTGCTGGAGGATCGGAGTGGGGGGGGGGGGGAATCCCTGCGGGGAGCCGTGAGTGACAGTCACGACTCTCTGCAGGGCGATGATCGAGAAGTGAGCGAGCGACGGTATGCATTCGCTTAAATCCCGATCTATTGAGCCGACGTGTGACGGTTTCATTGTCACACGTCGGCTCGAACTATGAGGATGAGTGATTTTCACTCACCTCATAGTTCTCCTTTAAGGTAGATAGAATAACTGCACTAAGCCATTAAGAGCTCCCTCTAGTGGTCAATTAAAAACAAAAACAACAATATGGAAGGGCAAGCATGTTAAAATATGAACCTCATATAAAAAAATTTGTTGCACAACACTTTCCCATAAGCCAAGAAATAAAACATTGCCCATTGTATAGAAGGTTGGCATTCAGTTTACAGTTTAGTTTGATTTAGGTTGCAGGCTTTCTTAAGGTATACGGTTTTACGATTACATCTCTCTAGTGCTCTGGAAGGTGCCATTGATTTTATGACATATAACATTTCTTATGAATTCTCAGTTTCTTGTTTTACAGTGAGTTGATTTTATAAATGAAATTGAAGTTAAACAGCGTCAATTATCTTTAAAAAGAAAACCACAGAAGCTTTTATTGTTGACCTGTTTTTTTTTAAATCCTAGTTGCCTGGCTATCTCTGGCTTTAATACTTTGAAGCATTGACCTTAAATAAGCATTCAGCTTGGGAAAGTCACTTTAAAGTGACGGTAAGGTCAGAAGTTTTTTTTCCCCTTCCCAATCCTGTTGTAGGGACTTACCTTAAATGATGCCTCTTAATCCGATCATCTTCTTTACTGTTCCTCCAGCGCTGGTGGGGGGTCTCTGATCCAGTGCTGACTCCTCTGTCCTCCTCTTCTCTCATGTCCCACGGAGTCTGTGCGGGTGTACGCTGCTCCATAGATTTACCTTGTGTCTCTCTGAATTGCGCATGCGCCCGCCCCAAGGTCCTTTGCGGCCGCCCGAGACTCTTCACATGTGACGGGAGCACGTGATGAAGACACACGTAAGTTTTTAAACCTGTTTCAAAAGGTTTTTTTTAAACGTTTTTGCATATTTCTACTGCTTGCTAGCAGTAGATATATATGCAAAAAAACGTGAGGGTTTAATAACCCTTTAAAGCTGGTGCTGTTAATCTTGATACTTGTTCCAATTCTTGTTCCAAAATCTGAAAACCTTTTGAATCATTATGTCTGCCAGGTAACCAGTATTTTCAGAAGGAGAAGCCACCAATGGCAGTCTCCATACTCCTATAGGAACTGTTTTCCAAGTTTGACATCTCTGCATTAGCATCCAGCATTCGTATATCAGAATCTCTCTATCTCTGCCCATTCAGGATGAATACAAGAAATGTCACTGGTCTGAGCTCCATCATGTCAAGTACAGCAATTATGACATGTTCTCTGAGAGGCATTATGGGTGTTTGACATTCTTAGAAACTGCAGAGAGTCTCCTATTCAACCAGCCCGCTTTTTATTTAGTTATAAAAAAGGATCTACAGATTTACATTTGCTCATTTGGTTAGCAGCTACACATAAAGACACAGTTTAAAGAATATTAGACAAATCGGAGACTATCTTTTTTTTTTTTATAGATGTCCATGTCTAAAATAGGGCTGTAGGTCCTCTATAATCCAGGTATATATCCATTAAAAAGACATATTTTCAAATACAACGGTTATAAGTACCTGATTATGTTATCATATCAGCTTATTGTAATCCCTTTGCATAGCATGATTAAGAATGGGGGGAGGGAAGGTCAGTACTCTGATCCATGCAGGTTCATTGCCCAGTACTCTCAGTTCAGCTCCTGTTTAACATTGTGAACATAACATTGAAGGAAGAGGAAGCACACTTTTGACTTCATCAATGTGCTGCTGTTTTCTCATTGTCCAGTCTTCCAGTTAGGGTTGGGATCTTGAACAGGCTGTATTTCTCATCTGTACTAGAGGGCAAGGACCTGTTTATGATGTCTGAAAGTGACTCCTGGATCACAGGACAGGCTTAACAGAATTGCAATCTTTTGCTCTTTAGGGCCGGTGCACACCTAGGCGATTTTATCGTGGAAAACACAGATTCGCATTGAAGTCAATGGAGGCTGATCACACCTTTGAGGTTTGTCGCGCGAAAAGGTGCAGGAGCTGTTTTCGGGCGGTTGACGCGCGGTTTGGATCCCATAGACATCTCTATGCTTTGAAAATCGCGCGGTTTACAATGAACAGTCGTGCAATCGAAAACGCGTGACAACCGTGCGAAAACAGCTTGGCATCTGAATGGTCTAGGTGTGAACCTAGCCTCAGCATGTGTCCTCTACAAGCTGCCGTCGTCTGACCTAGGGCAATTTATACTGGAATATAGTTTATAAACGGAGCCAAGCTTGTGATTTCTTCTTAAGATCTTTATGCATAATGCTGTGTAACAGATGTATTCTTGTTGCATGTAATTAAAGAGGAAAGGAAGAAAGTTACATTGGATGAGTCACTAATAATTACAGTGTTTCCTACACAATTTGTCAATTGGAATCCAACAGAAATAGAAAGTGTACTTATAGCTAACGTGATTATTTTGTGATGATAATCTGCAGCGGTAAATATTTTTCTTTCCTGCTAGGAAGCCGAAGAAAGTGTTCTAATGAAATGTTCAGCAGGCAAAATCTTCAGTAGATAGTAAATAAACTGCACCGATCTGCTGTATATATAAATTTTAATCTGCTCCTGAGCTCATTGTCTTCTATGTTTATCTTTGTTACATGAGCAATAGCTGGGCAAAGATTGTTTGTAAGATGGGCTCCTTGGAATGTGAACTGAATATGTTAGCTGTACATCAGTGATTGTGTGTTAGCCCTCATTCACACTAGAAACGGCTGGCACGTACAGCTCCGTGCTGCGTGCACGGCCGTATCGGGCAGCTCCCGGGAAGGACAGGGGCTGCGTGTTATTAGCATGCAGCCCCTGTCCTTCCCCTGTCCTTCTCTATGGGACTACGGGGTCATACGCCCCCCTACGCTCACCTCAAGTGCAGGTCCGTACGGGTGCGTGTGTCCTGGCTCGGACGCAGACCGGATCCCTCTTGTCAGCGTACGAGTATGCTCACCCGCAAGGACGTGCAGTGCGGGTGAGTTCAAGGTGGAGTACGGCCACGTAATCCCATAGAGAAGGACAGCGGCTACGTACTAATCACGCAGCACCTGTCCTTCCCAGGAGCTGCCCTATACGGCTGTGCACGCAGCACGGAGCTGTGCGTGCTGGTCGATTCCCTTGTGAATGAGCCCTAAGGAATAATCCAATAGGATATATGTAACAGTCTGCTAAAACTTCTGAATGAAACAGGCAATTTTTCATCCCCCTGCTTATATTGGCTCTCCATTTGATTCTTTCTGGTGAAGGGAACAAAGGTAAGTATTGGTGGAGGGTGTGCAGTTTAGTGAACCTGTTACTTTGCACTGCATGTTTAAAAGTAGGGGTTCCCATCATATTTAGTGTATATTGTAGCCCCTGTAACACCCCAAACACCCCTCGCAGGTTTTATACTCACCTGGCCACATCCAGCAAGAAGCTGCTTTCAAAACCGCACTCTGACTTGCTGGAATCTTTGGCCCATGCATGTGCTTTGCACTCTCATTTATTCCTATGCACTGAGAAATCGTTACATCATGTTGAAAATGAACTACAAGTGTTTGATAAATGGAAACTCCAGCAAATACCTTTTGTAATAGAGTTTCATATCATTTGATTATTAAAGATTTAACATTTTCTTAAACCTTATTTAACCCTTTCGCAGCCACCGACGTAAGGAACACAACCGTTTGCAGCTGGCCACGTCAGTAAGCCTTATGTCAGTTGGTTTCACCCTTCTGCTATAAGCTCATGGTTGCTTAACGGCTTATTTTACAGTCCCCTGTAAAAAAAAATGGCTGTCATTATCTCCCCTCTGTACACCGCTCAGCAATCCTGACAAGCAGCTAAAGCGAACATGAGCTTATAGCAGAAGGGTAAAAGCCACCGACGTACGGCATACTGACGTGGCCAGCTGCAAGTGGTTGTTCTGCTGTGTGCCATACATCGGTGGCAGCAAAAGGGTTAAAGGGAGGAAAAAGAAAAACGTACAATAATGTGGTTGCATAAATATGAACACTCTTAAATTAATACTTTGTTGAAGCACCTTTTTGATCTTATGACTGCATTCAGTCCTTTTGGGGTAGGAATCTATCAGCATTGCACATCGTTCCTTCGGAATCTTTGTCCACTCTTCTTTCAGATTGTGAGGGCATCTCCTGTGCTCAGTTTTCTTCCGGTCACCCCCAGCTTTCTATTGGATTCAGGTCCAGGCTCTGGCTTGAGAATTCCAAAATCATCTTCTTGTGAAGCCATTCTTTTGTTGATTTTGGAGGTATGATTTTAGCCGTTGTGCTGAAAGGTGAAATTCCTCTTCAGCTTTTTAGCAGAGGCCTGAAGGTTTTGTGCCAAAATTGACTGATATTGGGAACTGCTCATAAGTCCCCCCCACCTTGACTAAAGCCCCAGTTACAGCTGAAGAAAAACAGCTCCAAAGCATAATGCTGCTTCACTGTGGGTATGGTTGTCCTTTGGTGATGCACAGTGTTGTTTTTCCACCAAACAACATACTTTTTGGAATTCTGGCCAAAACGTTCAATCTTAGTCTCGTCAGACCATAAGACATTTTTCCACATGCTTTTGTCAGACGTGATGTAGGCTGTTGTAAAATGTAGCCAGGCTTCAATGTTTTTCTTAGTAAGAAAAGGCTTTCGTCTTGACACCCTATACTCACAGCCCAGACATATGAGGAATACGGGAGATTGTTGTCACATGTAGTACACAACCAGTACTTGCCAGACATTCCTGCAGCTCCTTTTATGTTGCTGTAGGCCCCTTTGAAGCATCCCAGAGCAGTTTTCTTGTTTTTTTTTCATTGATTTTGGAGAAATGTCCAGTTCTTGGTAATGTCACTGCTGTGCCATATCTTCTTCACTGTAATCCATAGTCTATCTAATTCCTTGGAATAATTTTTTGTGCCCTTCTCCAACACTGAGTTGCCTTTGATCACATACATCTCAAAAACCTGGCATTTTATAAGGCTGTGTAGGATTTCTTGTATCCGCTGTATGTGAATGTGGGTTGCTTCTCCCCACAAGCTGCTGTTTATTTTTGAAAATGGCTTTCCTATGCGTGGCTCCGCCCACACAGCCGTGATATCCATTTACAGATTCTTTGTCAGGATCTGTGAAAGAAGAAATTACAAGTCCCATTAGCCTCCACAGCAGAGAGACTTGGACATCTCAATGGAATATAAGTTCGGTGACGTCTCTGCACTTGTAATCCATCCATTCTTTTTTTTTCTACTTGCTTCTCTGCATTGCACCCGTGATCCACTGACCGCTGTTGCAATGCTTTACTGGCTCCAATGCAAAAAATAAATAAATGCACTTTTTTTTTGAAGATGTATATGTATTAGGGATGCACCGATACCGGAATTTCGGTATCGAGTATGAGTACCGATTTTATTTTTTTTCCGGTGCTCACCGATACCAGAACCCTGGTGGCGTGTAATGACACGCCACCTGGCTCCCTGATTAGCCGAGAAGTCGGGCGGCGTGTAAAGACTCGCCACCCGGCTTCCCGATTAGCAGGGAAGCCGTCCCCATGCTTCTCGTCACTAGGTGACGTGAAAGCATGGAGCCAGCTTTCTGGCCAATCACGAAGCCGGGCAGCGTGTAATGACTCGCTGCCCGGCTTCCTGATACCGAAAGTATCGGGCTAGGCATCTGAGCATTTGGACAAGTACGAGTACTCGGCATCGGCATGCTAGTATCAGTGCATCCCTAGTGTGTGTGTATATACTATTTTTTAGAAGGTGGACTTTACCTATAAATCCTATAGGTGTGATTTGTATTTTGACCCAAAGTACAGTTCTTATAAAATAAGAATAATGCTGTGCAGTGATGAACGAACATAAGGTTACTAAACAGATATGGGAATGATCATGTATACTGGGAAGAATACTCTTATTATTACTGCTTTTGTATTGGTACAATCCTAAGGAAATGTATCTGGCATTGCAGTGCACAATCTAGGACTCTATATGACAGATAAGCCTGTTGAGACTTTAATAAGGTCTGAAAGATCTCTCTATGGATCCGTTGTCTATACCCTGCATGCGTATGAATGAGTCATGTAGCTGGAAGATATTTTGATTTCTTGACCAGGGTAGAGTTGCTTTATGATTGAATGGACTCAGGACTCCGAGAACAGTAGGCCTTCATGATGTAAACACAGCAGGTTATATCCACCAAGGCACTGCTCTACATTTAGCATTGCAGCCCTATAATGAATGCAAATTGTAAAAGCATATCTTTTCCAATCACTGCATTTGTTTTTTTTCTTATGTGTAGGTTTACCTTTTTTATTATTAGATACCTATGTTGGATAGACAAAGCAGTAAACATGTGACTCACAGGGCAACTGAGACTCCCCATTTAATAACTGATGCTTTTGTAGTGGATAAAGACAAATGTTTTACAGCGCAAGTCTAACTATCCAGCTTCAGCTATTAAAAATGAGTCCGAAGCGCAGTGTGTATACCAGCCATTTACAAAGCTTTGAGCACGCTGTCAGCAGGCTTTGAGCAAGCTTCAGCACTGCATGAAGCTTGCTCAAAGCCTGGAAACAACTTGTTTAAAGACCAACTCTGGGAATGTTTTTCTTTTAAATAAAATTAAGCCTCTTCAGATTCTTAAAGTGTATTTCCACTTTTACAGTGAAACTTCAGAAAACTCCTCTATATGTTTCTTTTGTGTTCCTATTCACACAGCATATAGAAAAAAATCATTAAAAAAAGCCTTACCTTTTTTAGATGTTTTGTTGCAGCAGGCAAGCTTGCTGATATCAAATTTTTTTCTCAGCACCTTCACAGCAATCTGTACTTATAGAAAAGCGTAGGACTGAAATTTTGTGGATTGTTTCTCTCATTAATTCATTAACATACAATGGAGAAGCCAGAGTTGTAATCATTTAACCTCCTCATCCCTCACAGCTCCTTCCAACATTACAAAGATTGGGAAGCAAGTAGAAATTTTAACCCTTAAGAAAGAAAGAACCCCTAACCCAAGTAAAAGCAATTCAAACTGCAAGAAGCATTTAAAAAAAATCTTTTTGTGGCTTATGCTATGTGAATGAGAACATGTAACCGTTATAAAATACGTGTTCTCCCAATCCGGCTGCAAACGTGGAAATGCACTGTAAAGTAAAAAAAATGTAGTTCAAACTGTGCTGTTCCCTGCGGTACCTCTATTCCACCACAAGATGTCCTCAGTCTTTCGGATGATGTGACCCCCACCATGGTTCCCTTCAGTCATTGATGGAGAGACTGGTGCTGATGTCATGTCAGCACTACTGCCTGCATCATCGAGGACTCCCCGCTGGTGGGAGAAGACCCGGCAAGTCACTTGACTGGTCTGAAGACTTCATAAAATGGTAAAGAAACAAAGAGTAACATATATGTTGGGGGCCCCCACGGGGAGGGGACTCGGTTACAATTTGTAAATGCTTGCTGTGCACATTGCTCCTTAGAATTGTGTTAGGAAGCTTAGGCTTGCATGAAGTAGACTATGGTGAACTGGCATGCAGTATCGAAAGTTTGCTTGTTATTTGGCTAGATTTGACATTACAATCTGTATTCTGGAGTGGAGTCGCTACATTCCCTCACACGGTAGAGTTGGTGGTTCTCTTTTAACCTCGATAGAACCCTGTGAGGGAGGCAGCTGACTTCACCAATTTGGAAGCCAGCCAGCCATCACATCACATTGGCTGAGGACAAAAGGGCAATTTAAAGCTAGATTCTAAAACTATGTTTTTATGTTACACCCATATTCAGGGTGTAACATGAAATTTGGTTTC